>NC_056747.1:1234046998-1234194498 GCF_019279795.1 Protopterus annectens
ATGAGCATTGGTACCAAATATACCTCTTCTGTGGAGACATGATGGACCGAGAAATATAAATCCATTCATGTGTTTAGTCAGAAGTTTGATAAAATATTTGACTGCCTGGCTGATCTTCAAAAGAGCACTGTCAGTGAAACCAGAAAAAATGCACATACAGTATTTTACTCAATGCTTGCTCTTCATGCATATTTCTTATTTCTCATTTCATTATTGCAAATTACTCAAAAGTTCTGAGCCCATTGCCCAGATGTTGCAATCTGTTCAACTTGGTAAAGGTTGAACAACATATCAACGGTCTCATTGAAATAGACCACATTAGGAATGATAATCTCAGTAAGGCAAGAATCAAGATCACTAGCAGATAAAGCCATTTGTAAACCGTTTATATGCGCACCCGGAACAGACACCAACCTAACTAATAAGAAAAAATGCTCCTACTTAAGCCTGAACCTGCAAACGTCCCTGAAAATTATAGGTCAATAACTTGCCTCCTGACACTGTATAAACTGTACACTGGAATTTATGCTGACTGAGTTTATAGTCATTTAGAAGAAAGCTCAGTTATGGCAATAGAACAAATGGACGGTTAAAGTCAAATGGAATAAAAAATCATTTATTGTTAAAGTTATAGTGGAGAATTGTAAAACAGGCAAGAATAAGTACAACATGGGTTGACTACAAAAACATTTGATAGTATCACACATTCATGTATAAAAGAGCACTTTAAAATGTATAACATACACTTTACACTGATCGATTACATGACAGTGACCATGAAACAGTGGCAGAGCACTTTGCAATTAAGCCATGATGAAGGACAAATTATTTCAGGGAAAAACTTCAATGGGGAATACTCCAGGGTGACTCGGTCACTGCTGCTACTCTGTTTTGCCCTATGGCTCCTAGAAAGCAACAGTGTGTAAAGACCTCTCATATTCTCTTTGTCAATGATTTAAAACTGTAGAGCTCAGAGGAGGAACTGAAAGCACAACTGCAAGTCAGACGATATAAGAGTGTAATTTAGTCTTGATAAATGTGCAAAACAAACCTTTAAAGCAGGAAAACTGCAGCACCAAGAAAACATCAGTTTGGTACAAGAATGTGATATAAAAAACAACTTCAGAAAGAGTACAAATATTTGGGAATGGGAACTGATAAACGATCAACAATAAAACATGAACAAATGAAAATCAAAATTAATAAGGAATACTTTAGATGACTTAAATGAATCCTGAAAACAGCATTTACGTCTAGGAACACAATCCAAGCTATAAACCAATTTGCTCTTCCTGTCCTAAATTAATTGTGTGTGTTTGACTGACCTCAGTGTGTTGCATAGATTATATAGGAAAACAAGGATGCTTCTTACTCACCAAATGATTTATAAAAAATCAGTGCATACCAAGATTATATAGTTTCCACATTCTGAAGAAGGGATATTCCTCCTTGAAACTGATTACACGTACAGATCTGCAGTCATGGGACTCCACACATCTGCTGACCTCACAAATGTAGTGAAAGTTTTGAAAAATGAGAATAAATGTAAGATACACGACTTCTCTGCTTTTCCCTGCTTAGGCTTGCAGAAGCATATTGGCATCAAGCAGAAATGGAAATCAAACCAGAAGTAGATAAAAATCGGGCAGCAACTGAATGTACCAAGAAACAAAAGAATACAAGGTGATGGACCAATTGAGAAGACGAAAAAATGTGGAAAATGCATAAATATAGTTGCAAGTATAGAACACTTCTGGAAGAACCTCATGCTAATCAGGAACAAAAGCAGGAATGGTCAAGGCGAAGTGAATTCAAACCAAGAGATGAAAGGTCAATATTGGCGGCACAAGACAGTGGACTATCATGTACGCATTGGTTTACAATGTCCATTGCACATGTGGGAGAAACAGACAAATGTAGGTTTTGTAAAACAGAACTGGAAACAGCTGAAGTTGAACACCTCGTTAATGGTTGCAACATACTAACGGTAGAAGGACACTGTATACCGACAAGCATAATAATGTGGCAAGACTGTTGCACTGGGCATTGTGCAAACATTATGGTACTGAAGTGGCTGAAAAACACTGGAAACATAAGCTGCAATTTAAGCATCATAGAAAATGCTAAAGCCTACATCACATGGGATCATCCTCAATTACCAACAGCTCAAAAGACAGATGCTAGAAAAACAGATATTAGTGGTCCAAGAGAAGAAGACAAAAGTAGCATTGATCATTGAACTCTCCACACCCACTGACTACAGTGCATTATGTACAGAGAGACACAAAGTCAGACTCATACTATATCAGGATTTGCAGGCAGAAATGAGAGCAGTGTGGAAGAAAGATACCCAGGCAGTTCCAGTAGTAGTGGGAGCAATGGGTCTTATTAAAAAAGAATATACATTCGTATTTAGACATGTTACCAATGAATGTAACTCCATACCAATTGCAGGAGGACTGAGGAGTCATTACTGGGCACATTCATTGCAGGTACTCTGAAGAGCACTTTGGCAGACATCAAAGATTGATTACACAGTACTGATTTTGTGAACTTTAATCATACTTTGATTTAGGAATGCAGTACATTCCTGTCACAATGCTAGAAACCCAAAAGATTTGCTCTATCCATCAATCCACTTTCTAAGGAGGTACTACAAAGTAGGTAGGGAGATTTATGTGTGTCATACCTGTCAAATGTACAGATTTTCAGTGTCCAGATTTCTGCTTTATATTTTTAGTCTGTTCCTCATAAAAATCTTTTTTTTTTTTGGTACAAATCACTGGGATGATGAGCTAACCATTGAAGTTAATAAATAATGACATGTATTTCAGTTTCAGACTTCATATCATTCAGAAAATGCATTCTCACACAAATCCTTTTATTCTAGCAACTTTCTCAATGTGTTCCCAGTTTTGGGCCTTGCACATTACTTGTGCTATGAGATGAGATTGACAGGTAGGGGTGTGTATCAGAGGAAGGTAGTATACCCCATGGGCCGTGCCTCAGCTATCCAGGTTTTTGCAGAACGTCCAGACTTTTGCCTCATATTCCACCTGAAAAGGATTGCAGTTGCTAATTAGTGACAGACATTTTCAGTTTTATGTGTCATATCCTTTAGAAAAATGCTTACTAACACAAATCCTGTTGTGTTATTCTAGCAACTTCACTTTATAAGTTCATCAGAGCAATATTTTTAATCTGTCCCTGTTTATTTTAGGCTTTGTCCAGATTTTTTTTACTAACAGGTTAAGTGTGTGTGTGTGTCTGAAATGACCTACTTAGAGTTAGCAGGTGGAATTTATTTTCAAGGAATTGAGAGCTTCAAGGGAAGAGAAGTTTACTGCTGCTCATCATGCTAGGTTTGTAAACATATGCAACTCCTTTGTTTAGCAAATGGTATCATTGTAGTATAGAATTTTAAAGCAGTGTTAGTAGCACAACAGGTAGCATACTTGCATCTTGATACAGAGGGCTGTAGCTTCTACTCCCACAGCGTGTAAATGTGTATTTTAAGGGGATGGGGTGCTGCAGTCCTGTCCTGAGTATGTCCTTTTGGTGCCTAGTAACTATGAACCTCGTTTTCAGCTCGTCACATATTCCCTGTTGCAATATGCCAGCTTACCATTTCTTTTAATGCAACACAGGCAATTTATTCTTCTAGGGCAATGGGCACTACATTTGTAGATGAAACACTGAAATGTATGTTTTATAGCAACAATCTCTTTATTAGTTTCAGATCGTTTTAATGTGGAATTCAGATGACTTCTGCAGACTGCAGAGATTGTGCATATGGAGTAATACTGGTGGATTATAGTGATAGAAGTCTGAGTGGCCTTTTATGTTTGAAATGTTCTGAACTAGGCAGTTTGCCATTACTGGTTCATATGTTTTGAATTGTTTCACTGCTTACTGGAAAATGTTCAAAACTGTAAATTTAAAATACACTCTAACAGGTGGTGCAGGTGCTGTACAAGGGATATAATTCAATTATAGGTTCATAGGTAGGTACTAGGCTATTGGCCCTAGGGCCTATATAAGCCTAGCCAAAGGTACCCTGGCTTTCGCCACCCAAGAAAATTATTTTCCTGTGCCACTGTCAAGCAGAGCCACAGAAGTGATCCCCGGGGTGAATTTCCTATCTCCCATCAGGAACATGAATCACCCCACACTTTTGCATGGGCCTAAAAATGTGTGCATTTGATATGCTTTGAAAACAGCCCAAAGGTAAACTTAACCTGCCACTGCCCAGATGCATTCTCTTTGAATGTGGGTTTCAATGCTGTTTCAATCAATGAGAGTTTCAAAAGCAGAGAAGTTTTAATGCTAAGTCTGTTTTCATTGCAAGACTGTTGCTTTGTTTAGTAAATGTGAAATGCGTGCCGCAGTGTTTTTGCTATAAAATTTGAAATAAAAGTTGCAAATTAAATCCAAATATCTGTAATCGTAGAAGTAAAGTATAAGACAGTATGCATACTGATAGATTTGAACAGTGTCTGTGGCAAATGGGGAGAAATAGCCAAGTAATGGGACACTGGAATGGCTGTGTGTGTATTTGAGGGACTGTGTGGGGGGGCTCGGCTGCATGGGGTGGGGGGAGGGGGCGGGTCTGCATGGGCGGGGCTCTGGGTTTTGCACCCCCTCTGCAAAAAATCCCGTGTGCTCCCTTGTCTACAGCTCATTACTGGGTGATCCTAGACAAAGTCTTCAGTTGGTGGGCTTCTGAACTTCTTGGTCAGCTACACCATTCTGGAGTCAGGAAACAAGGCTTCACATGCAGTGTCACAGAAAGGTCCCCAGAAGCCATCGGTCTTCAGTGGCAGCCAGTTTAATTCCTTAATACAGTGTGTGACATACAATGACATCATGTACAGCATGCGCACCCTCACATCATGCATAAAGCACCCTGACACACTTCCTCCTGCATAGGCTACAACCTTCAAAGCCCTCATCTCCACCAGAGATCATGCAGAAAGAGCATGTGACACTTTATGGACCCCTTGATTTGTCCCAAGTACCTCTACAGCTCATTACTGGGTGATCCTAGACATAAAGTCTTCATTTGGTGGGCTTCTCAACTTCTTGGTCAGCTACACAGTTCTAGAGTCAGCAAACAAGGATTCACATGTAGTGTGGCAGCAAATTTTTCAAGATGATTTAATATTTTCTGATTTTTTATTTTTTTTATGATAGGCAAAACTACCCAGATGTTACTTTTTCTAGCATAAACTGATGAAGAAAATCAGTTTATGTTAGAAAAAGTAACATCTGGGTGGCTTTGCCTAACAGTACAAAAAAAAAGCAGATGATTTTCTTAAATTTGCAAGTGGCAGTACTGGGAAATGTAATAAAATCAGAAATACTAAATCATCTTGAAAATTTTGTTGCCACAGTGACTGAAAAAGTATCTATAAATTTCATCCACTATTATATCATTATGAGATAAACATTTAGATGAAGCATTAGATTTCTGTCCCCAGTGAGCTACTGAGAAGCATTTTGCAAATACTTAAAGTGGTTCCTATACAGAAGTATTTGCATAATTCTAATGGGCTCTTCCAGCATCAGCTGATGCTAGTATTGTTCAGATAACAATAAGTGACTTTAAAAAATAATTTACAACATAATGAAAACATGTATTTTCCAGAAGAAGGAATGAAGTGAAACTGTCAATTTTACACATTCTGACAAACGAGAAAATAAATGCATTACTAAAGTAATCAAGTAAGAGACGACATACATTTCACAATTATGACTTATGGACAGCGTGGCAGTTGTGAAAAACAAGGAAAAGTGTCAAAAGAATTTTTAATGCCCATTTCTTTTTGTATGCCAGTATTTTGTTTTCCATATATTAAGAAAAGCAAATGTAAAATAGTCAAAAATGCAAGTCAGTTTTGAAACTACCTTATAATTTCTGCCTTATATGAATATTTTTTCAGTCACTTTTAACACCTTTTTTCTAGTTTCCACATCACTGCCATCAGATCATTTTGCATTTAGTTTGCATTTCTGGTCACATTTATACACATGCATAAATGCACTGAAATAATATAAAACAAACAAGTTATCTGGGCAAAAAGGAAAGGGGTGGGGTAGAAAATGTGAAGGGCATTTACAGTGGGGTACCGAATCCCCAGGTAAGTGAAGCAATAATTTACAATGGCAGGTGTTGACAGCCTAAAATCACAAAACACTACTTAGCAAACCACATCTGTGGTTTACCTGTTAAAAAATTGTCTGCCCACTGACTACAATGTTGCACCTCACCAAACACAAACCTTTCTCAATCCATTTGTTTACCATAGAAAAAAATAAGACTATTTTTCCTTTTAAAAAATCTAGCTTTGTCTGTAAACCCTTCTCCTGCAGACCCACTTCCCACGCTCCTCTTTCCAACATTTACCATTCCAAATGATATTGCAGGAATGCAAGGACATCCTCTCCTCCATGACCAAGGAGACATCTTCAATCCTTTGAAATTTATCAAGAACTGAAATAAGCAATATTTATTACATTTTTTCTGTAGAGTTTTAAATAGATAAAACCTGTGTACATTAAGGACCCTGTTTTTAGTGTGGCATTTATTACCAATAAGGACAGAAATGTGGGATAACCAGAATAATTCAAGAAGTGGATCTTTAATATTCTGATAACTCAGTTCAAAACCAAAATGAATGAGTTTGTGTTATTCCAGTGAACTGTTTTTTGCAACAGCACAAGATTTAAATATTCTGGAGCCATTCTTCAGTATGTCATCTACTGCTCCCTACCACCACGAAGCATGCAAATTCATGTTGAGTCCTTGATCATCATTTCGGCAAACTGAGGGGAAATAAAAAGAAAACCATTTGATGAACAACTCACCAATTTTGTTCTTGCGGGGGGGGGGGGCAAACACCCCTGCACCCAACACCCCCCTGCAATTATATGCATACCAACTCCAAGATCACACAACAGTGGAGAAAAAAAAAAAAAAACTCCGCTATCGGCGAAAGTAATTTTGGCAAACAGCACTTGTTCTTTTTGCACTCACCGAAATTATCTTTGATGACATGATGTGCTTCTGAAGCATGCCATGATCACTCTGCAGCTGTTTCTTAAAAGGAGGTTACACACATTGCTTGTGAAGCCACTTTTAAGGACTGAATTTTGCAATGAAACTGAAATAATTAAAGAGACAACTTTATTTATTCATTCTTTCAAAACACTGAAGTGTTTCTCAGGAAATTGCCAGAAATGCCTCAATGGGCTGAAAACTGTCGCTGAATAAGGACAGCTGTGCTACAAGATATACATTGCTAAAGAGGTTAAGTGCTGTTAATCTTAATTATGCAGCATGACACAACAGAAAAAGTGTTACATTTGTGCAAAATGTACGTGCAAAATCAACATTCTGCTTTTACAAATTTAATATTTTTCTCAGCTTGTCAGACAGCCATTTGAGTTATCAGAGTCACACCATTAGCATTGTGCAATGTAACACCTCTGTTTATCTAGCTACCACTCTGACAACTTTCACTGACCAATCCAATCACGAGTAAAAACCTTTATTGTAGAATTCAATGAAGAATCTTTCTTGTACACAACATCTACTTTGGAGTACTGCGAGGTTCAGTCTTTAGTCTCATTATGTTTACTTCTTCCACTCTGACAACAACTATAAATCAATCACTGTTAACTTTCCAAAGAAATGTGAGTAACCTATCTGGTTTCATGCTGAAAAGAAAAAAAAAATCATTGCTAGTCCTTCAAAACTCTAACTTACCATGTTTTATTAACCCCACTGCTGAATGACTGATCTCTTAAATACCCTGGCTCAATTGAAGTTCTTCAATGAATACCACATCAACACCATAAAAATCAAAAATAAATTCAGCTCCATATGGCTGTCTCTTATCACCTCACCCAGGAAGGAAAAATAACTTATAACTTCAGAGTATGGACTACCACTCCTTTGCATATTTCTCAAAGAAAATCTTGCCTGAGCTGCCTTTGGAGCCTTGTCTTTCCTCCTGCTCATGACTTTCAACAGAATAACAAGTGCAGCTGAGGTTTGGAGAGAATCTAGTTTGAGGATGTGAAGATTAAATCTCTGTTGATTGTAGGTAATGATGTCCTCTTGCTCTCAAGAGACTGTGATCTCTCTGACATGCACTGAAGCAGATCATTGCTCAGTCTGTGTGTGATGCGGCTGAGATGAGAACTATAGGGCTTTGTTCTTTCCTACAAGAATACATTTCTTGCTGTAGATGAAGGGAAAGCAGCTACCTCAATCAGAAGGTTTAAATATTTATTGGTCTTGATCAGGAGTGAAGGTAGTAGGGATGGAGATATTGCCCACAGGATGATTGCAGATGAAGCTGTACAGCAGGACTACAGGCATGTATCACACTGAGGTGATTAAGCATGAGCTGGGTCTTAGGATGAAGCTCTTTATTTAATAAATCTGTCACAGACTTTGGGTAGTTGTGTTTTTTGAAAGACCGTAGAGTCTATATAAGGAAATCTTCTTCTTCTTTCGGCTTTTTCCCGGTTCGGGGTCACCACAGCGAATCACCTGTCTGCTCATGATTGGCAGTGGAGTTTTACAGTGTTGAGTTGCCAGCCCAGCGCCCAACCTTCCACAGAAGACACACACACACTCACACCTAGGGCCAATTTGGAGTGTCCAATCCACCTACAGCATGTCTTTGGGATGTGGAAGGAAACCGGAGCACCTGGAGGAAACCCATGCGACCACAGGGAGGACATGCAGACTCCACACAGAAGACACCCCAGCAGAGAACTGAACCGGAGACCCTCTTGCTGTGAGGCGGCAACACTAACCGCTGCACCACCGTGGCCACCCTAGTCTATATAAAGGAAATAACTTCTTGTATTCTGAAATTTTATTGATTAACTGTGTAATTGTTTAAGTGGAAAGATGTGTTTATTGCTGCAGAAACATTTCAAAACTGTTTTTAAATGTGAAGTTGAGTCTGTATATTTTATTCTGAAGAAGTTTTTTTTATGAAAGCGTGGATTAAAAGTTTTTATTACGCTAACATCGTGTGGATTTCTCCTAGTCTGTTTTTTTTTTTTTTTTTTGGCTTTTTGTGGTTTTCCAGGATTAATTCTGCTTTTATGACACCATCTCTACTGCCCTAAAATCCAAATTAATCTTCAAAAAAAAAAAAAGAATTTATGTACTCAACATAACGCTCCATCTGTATTGTTGACTTTTTTCATCTCTCCTAACAAATGGGTTACGGATCTGATCACTGGATCCAACTCAGCCATTAATAAGCTTGTGGCAACCAAAGAAGCTCTTGGATAGCTCCCCTTACCCACAATGCATCTCTCTCTTCACTCAGATCTTGCTTGCAATAATTCACACTAGCAAGAAACACAGTAATAAAACCAAAAAAATTAAAGATGGTTCAAGAGACCAGTTCTGAAGTGATAAGGACAAACAACATGACATATAATACAGAAGCTTCTCGTTCAACCAAGGCTGGGTGTTGGTGGGAGGGGATATGAGGGGAGAGGAAAAAAATCGACAATACAGATGGAAAGTTATGGTGAGTACATAACTTCTTTATCTGATATTGTCAATTTTTTCATTTAATCCTCACAAATAGGACAGACTACCCCATCTTCCTATATCCTGGGCGGACTCAAGTGAGAATGTTCTCCAGGACCATTGAGCCAAATGAGGCCCTTCACCAGGAGACCAAGTCCAACTTGAAGTGGGAGATAAAGGTATGATGGTTATACCAAGTGGCCACTGCACAAATGTCGTCCATGGAAGCTTTAGTTTTGAAAGCAGCAGACGAGGCCATGGCCCTAAAGGAATGAGCCCAAACAGGCTTGGGAAGATTTATACCCTTTGAGGTGTAAAAGTAAATACAATTGGAAAGCCATCTTGATAAGGTAACCTTGGAGACTGGTAAACCTTTTTTGGGGCGTGCAAAAGCAATGAACAACTGGTTTGTCTTGTGAAACTCTCTGGTTCTATGTAGGTAGAATTGGAACTGTCTATGCACATCCAACAAGTGTAGAATATATTCACCCTTGTTGCCGAAGTTAGGGAAGAATACAGACAAATGGATGGTTTCATTGATATTGATTTGAGAAACAACTTTGGGTAGAAAAGAGGGGTTGGTATTCAGAGAGGCTCTGTCTTTGTGGAAAATCAAATAAGGAGATTAAGAACATAAAGCTTGGATCTCAGAAATTCTTCTTGCAGATGTAATTGCCACTAGAAATATAGTTTTCCAGGAGATAAACTTTATATCACAGGATGCTGCAGGTTCAAATGGTGGTTGAACAATAGGGCAGCACTAAATTGAGGTCCCATGGGGGAGAGGAATCACTGTGAGATGGTCTTAACAAAAGAGTCCCTTTTAAAAAGGTTTTGCAAAGTTTGTGGGAAATTAGCTACAAGTTATCCTCTCCAACATGAAAAACTGACATAGCCACTAATTGAACCTTAACTGTAGAGGCAGATGCTCTATCACTAAATAACTGAGCCAAAAAATCTCACAAAGTGAACGGGCTATGACAGGATCTACATTATGCTGTTGCACCCAAATTACAAATCTCTTCCATTTACTTTTGTAAATTTTTAGGTGGATTATTTATGAGATGATGATAAAATATATGTCTGACTGAAGAGGAGATCATGGGTTGTCTGGCAATTAACGGAACTGGAGAAACCAAGCCGTCAGCTTGAGATTGTGAAGATTTGGATGAGTTATTCCTGTCAGATGTGACAGCAGCTCTGGAAAGCTTTTCAGATTCCAGGGCTTCTTCTGAATACGAGGTCCAGATGGGGCAGTGAGGATTACTGTTCTTTTCAAACTGTTTGCTTTCTGAATGAATTTCGGGATTAAGGGGAATGGGAGAAAGGTATAAAGTAGACTGGGGGCGCCAACTGTGAGTGAGAGCATCCCTTGGGGCTCCCCCTGTGGGGAGATCAGGACAAAGTAGTTGCTGCATTTGTTGTTGGGGGAAGCAAAAAGGTCACAGCAAGGCTGGTCCCATCTGTGGAAAACATCTTCCACTACCTTTTGGTTGAGGGAACACTTGTGAGGCACGAGAATGGTTCTGCTTAACTTGTCTGCTATCATGTTGGACTTCCCCAGAATGTGCATTGCTACGAGTAAGCGACCCATTGCTACACATTGAGGGCTTCTCAACATAGAGGGAGAGATCTGGTTCCCCCTTGCTTGTTTATGTACCAGACCACAGACATGTTGTCAGACTGAATTGCAACCATCTCCAGAGGAAGAGAAACTTGGAATGCTTGCAACACCAGAAACACTGCTCTCATCTGCAGGACATTGATATGCAGATTCACCTCGTCTGCTGACCAGGTTCCTTGGACCACCCTCCCCAGATAATGCCCCCCCCCACCCTATCTTGAAGGCATCCGTGGTTACTGTGGCATGTGGCTGTGGGGAAGGGTCGACCTTGTAACAATTGTTCTGACTGCATCCACCATAAAAGGGATCTGTTACATGTGTTATCAGAATCTGATGAGACATGGAATGATGAACAATTGACCATTGGCAGCTAAAAGCCACTGTAGTATCCTCATGTGGAATCTGGCTAATGGGACTAACACTACTGTGTAGCCATCGATCCTAAAACTTGAAGAACATGCTGAGCAGCTACCTTCCCATTTCAAAGCAACCTGTTAGTTTGTTGCCTGATTGTTAATACTCTTAATGTTGAAAGTTTGGTGATCACCTAAGTAGTGTCCAAAACTGCTCCAATGAATTCCAAGGTTTGTACAGGTTCCAGATGTGACTGTTAGTAATTTATTGTGATAATTAATTCTCCAACTGCCTCCAAAGGTGGACAATCGGGCCTTCTTTCAGGAGCGCTAGAAGGGTCCCGAAAATGTGATCTCTGTAACCCTGATTCTGTGGGCCTCCTCTGCCACAAGGGTGGCATGTTCCATTATTATTATTCCCCCCTCTGCCTCTAGGGGGAAAAAATCTCCATGTGTGTTCTGGTAAGAACTCGGAGATTTCTTGAACCACATCTTTCTACTTCCAGTTTGACCTTTTGAATAGAGTCTCTGGGATGCAGAAAATCATATGCCCATAGCAATGTCTTACCTTCCTTCTCACACCTGGAAAGGGTATCTAACTTTACGTTCAAACAGAGAACTATCAAATGGGGCACTGACAAAGGAAGACTTAAAGGGCTCCACAAAGTTGCACAGGCGTATCCAGGCATGTCTCCTCATGGATATGCTGGAACCTACCACCCTACTTGTCCCTTCGCTTGTATGTGAAATAAGTCTCTTGGAAGAGTTAGCTATAGAATGTAGGGTCGTTAGCATGGAAGCTACCCTTTGCCATATCTCTTCAGCTGCTGCTCTTTCGAGGGTATCTGACAACTCCTTAATCAGATCTCTTTGTAACCTAGTAAAATGGGAAAGATAGTTCAGAGATCCCAAAGCAAATGTCACTGAAGAGAAAGCATGCTTCCCTCATCTATCCATTGTCCTAGAATCTTTATTCAAAGGGTGGATAGTGCAGCTCACTTCCAAGAGGTCCTTTTTGGTCACTGCCGCCACAACCGTGGCAACTACTGCAACACCCTTAGTCCAGAAGGCTTTATCTGATGGAGCTGTAATTATCTTGTTTAGTCTCCGGGGAACAGGCTCAATGGAATCTGGGGTCTCCCACACCCACCAAGAGATCATATCTATGAGCTCATCAGTGGGCGGAATCACCCAGGAGGAAGATGGGTGAGAACCAAAAGCTGCCAGGTACAGTCACTCCTCAGGAAAAGGATTAATGGATTGCCAGCTGCCTTCTCTGTTACAGCATTTCTAGAATCTCCCTAAAGGATACATTCTCATGAGGTTACCATGGGGATCCTTCTCCTTCATCAATGTTGGCGTCTTCAGTGGCAGACTCCTTGGTGAAGTCCAAATGTTTCCTTTTACAAAGTCTCTTCAGAGGAACCTCCTCAGTTGGAGATGCTGGGGAGGTATATGAAGAGCCAGGGGCACCCCGCTGGATATCCTGGTGCTTGAGGTCTTGCTGTCCCAGTGGAGCATCTGAAACTTGGTCTGAAGTCAGAGGAGGATCTGCGGGGAGTAGTACACTTAAGAAGGCCTGAAACAGAATGAGTCAGGGTCAAGTATGACTTAGTTTCACCCAGTGCCCACAGAATTTTCTGCACTAAATGCTTAACATCATCCTCAGTAAGGCTCCTGGTTGAAGAAGAGGAGGAGCCAAAGAAGGTATCTTCTTGCCCTTATCACTGGATTTCGCAGAAAGGGAAGAAGCTGGACTAGACTGAGCTGACTTTGATTTTGAAGTGGACGGCTTTACTGGAGTAGCAAAAATGGCCTCTTCAAAAGCTGAGGGAAGCATCCCTTTTAAGGTAAGCTTGTTTCTTCTTTCAACCAATGCTCAGTGGTTGAAAGAGTGGCATATGGAGCAGTTCTCCTGTAAGTGGAGAGGCCCTAAACAGTAAATGCACAAAAAGTGCGAATCACTACACAGGATTTTATGCCCACATTTTGTGCACTTTTAAAAGCCAGTAGGCTTGTCATGTTTGTCCAACATAATTAAATGAAGCCACACACGAAAAGGAAATACAAGCAAACAAGCTTTTATTTTAAGACAGAGAAAGGACGAAGACGGAATAACTACTAATGATAGTAGTTAAAGTTACCTAAAAGGTATAGGAGGGATGGGAGGTACTGTAATAAAAAATGATACAGACATGGAGAGAGAGAGAGAAGTAACCTAATAAAAAGCAATTACTAATGGAAAGGTGAAACTTTAAGCACAAGGGGAGAAAAAAGCTTAAATATGAAAATTGAAAGGCTAGAAAATAAAAGAAAAAGACAGCAATTTAGGCAATACGACCTGACAATCCAAGAGCTGAATGGAAAGACCACATCTTCGCAAAGCAGCAACGAGATCTGAGGGAACAGGGCGAGATGCACTGTGGGTAAGGGGAGCTAGTCAAGAGTTTCTTTGGTTGCCACGAGCTTAGTAACGGACGAGTCGCATCCGTAATCTATTTGTGAGGATGAGATGAAAAAACTGACAATATCAGATCACACATTACCAATTTTGCTCCAACATGGATAGTGTAAATATACTCCACAGACCTAAAATAACTTAGTCTCCATCAACTGAACATTTGCTTACCTGAATCCTAAACTTTGTGATGCATTCCCAACAACACTAGAAACTGTCACTCAAACGAGCCCGCAATAGCAAGCCCAGTGTTCCTACTATGTACAGTTGGCTACAGCATAATGGAACCCAGTGTTAGTAACCTTCTACTAGTTCACTACCACATTCTTTTGTAAATATTACCCATGATTAAACCTTGCTGTATGTATATATCGTACACAACAATGCAAATATTTATTTTATTTATTTATTAATGTTTGTTTACTGGAAAAGTCTGACTGGGTAGGAGCCCATTTTCAGTGGAGGCCTGGGGAGAAAGGCTCAAGTATTACAAAAATATTTGAAAGACAATAATTTTACAGTCCTTAAAAATAATACAAAACAACCTTAGACAACGCTTTCACTTCAACAGTCGTCAAGACTTTGTCTCCTACTTTTCCAACTTCACATGATAAAATGCAGTGGGACTCAACAATCTGAGCTGGTCAGGCATTAACACTTTGTTGAACCCACTAATTCACATCTGTTAAATACCAAAGACAAATATTTATATATATATATATATATATATATATATATATATATATATATATATATATATATATATATATATACACATGTACTGCTGCACTGGGATATTGTACTAAACAGTAACACTACTTCATCACTTTTACATGTGGTACTTCAATACCCCTCCCTACCAAACCATCAGTTACATAAAATTAATACAATCAATATGAGAAACAACTTTCATCCTTGTTGGGAGATCCACAGATAAGCATCTGGTGCTCCACAGTAAGTCAGTTAAGCTCCAAGTACTTGACTGCTTCTTCTAGTTGAGTTCCCTCTACAGTCTCAACTCTTGGTCTTGAAAAATCTCTCTATGACAAAGGCAAACATCCTTGTTTTTAATACTACTTGAGCAGGTGATTCAGATTAAACACTGTTAATACAAGCTTTACTACTGTTATGTGTTATGCAAATGCACTACCATTATGTTTACACCATATTATAGGCATGTACTAGGCTAATGGCCCTGGAGCCTTTACATGTCTAGCCCATAGAAGTGCCCTGGCATTGTGCCGCCCAACATTAGTTCTCGGTGCTTCTATCAAGTAGAGCCACTGGAATGATCCACGGGGTGAACTTTTTATTACCCATTCACTCATCAAGATTTCTCTTGAAGAAGGACAGCAAGGTGCTCTGCTTGACATGTATGGGAAGTCTATTCCAGAGCACGGGCAGTCTCTGGGTAAGGAACCTGTCCCTCCAGCATGTTCTATTCATTGTGGTAATGAGGCTGAGGTCTCTGGAGCATGTGGTGCGGAGGGATTGAGATTTCTTTAGCTGTAGCATTTCTAACAGAGCTGGGTCAGACATGGCTTTGTAAGTCAAGCAGAGATTGCCTTTAAGTAGGCGGTATGAGACAGAGAATAGCTGGAGTCTTTTGAGTCTGTCCATGTAGGACATGGGTTTAATGCCTAGGATCCTCTTCATGATGTACTTCTGTGGCCTCTCCAGCTGCTGCACGTGTCTAGTGAGGTACATGCCAAATGGGGCATTATACTCGATGATTGGTCTAATGAGGGAAGAGTAAAGACAGACAATGACCTCTTCCTTCCTGGATGAAAAGCCCTTGGTAATGAGATGTGCCACACAGAAGGACTTTCTGACCACAGTGGCAATGTGGTGGTCAAAAGAGAGGTTGCTGTCAATCTATGTCCCCATATCTCTTATAACACCTTCAGTGTTCAGTGGGCTCCCATCGATATGGTAATTACTGGGAACTGAGTTTTTACCAAAGGGGATAACAACGCATTTTGTGGCATTAAGCTTAAGGCCATGGTTTCGACACCAGTCATTGGTCTAAGTGAGGCCTTTCTGTAGGATGTCTGCATCACTTGGGGAGTTAATAATTGCTCCCAGCTTACAGTCATCTGCGAACTTGGTCAGCCAGAGTCCCTTTGTGTTGGCCTGGAGTTCTGAGAAGTTGATGCCGAACAGGAGAGTACCCACGACTGATCCCTGTGGGACTCCACTTGTGACTAGTCGTCAGTCTGCCTTGGAGCCTGCTACTTTCACACTGTGTGTTCTATCTGTAAGCCAATTTGCAACCCACCTAATGCTATAGGGGTTGATGCCTAGTTTGGTGAGTTTACCAATAATTCCCAAGTGAGGAATCATATCAAAGGCTTTGGCCAGATTGAGGTAGGCTGTATGCAACTGCCTTACCTTCATCAACAGCCCTGGTGAGTGACTCAAAGAAGTCAACCAGGTTGAGCAGACAATCTCCCTTTCACGAAGCCAAATTGCATGGAGTCTAGAGTTTGGAGATTTCCCATATCTTTGTTAATCAGGTCCATGATGATGCGCTTCATAGCTTTACATATCAGACTCATCAGGCTAATGGAGCGATAATTCCCAGGGTCTGTAGTCGCTGCCCCTTTATGGAGGGGGATGACTGTAGCTGTCCACTATTCAATAGGGACAAAACCTGAGGTGATGCTGTGACTCAACAGGGCACACAGATGTGGTGCCAGTTCACTTTGTAGTTCATGTAGAACATAGCCAGGGATATTATCGGGTCCCATGGAAACTGTATTCTTGGCCTTGGACAATGCAGCTTTAACCTGTGCTGCAGTAATGCTGGGTGCCTGGCATTCTTCCGGTATTGAGATTGGTCCTTTAGGGGGAGACAGAGGGGTAAAGTTGGCACTGAGACTGTTGGCCAGTATGTTGGCAATATCTGTTGGCTCAGTATAGGAAGTACAATTTACCGTTATGCAGTAACTCAGAGCAATTCTTTGTTTTGCTGTGGAGGTTCTTGATATAGCTATAGAAGGCTTTATGATGTTTTTTAGTGTCTGCAGCAATTCTGCCTTCACAGCTGGCTTTAGAGGATTTGATGAGGGCTCTCACCTTTTTGTTGAGGCTAATAAGGGAGTTTTTCTAGTCTTGGGACTTCACCTTTTTCTGCAACAGTTTCTTCCTTCTGTTGTAGAGTTTATTAATGGTAGGAAACATCAGATTGGCTTCCTTTTTTTGGAGGAGAACATCTTGGTTCTGTTGGGTATGGCTAGTTCCATGCATTTATGTACATGTTTGTACAGTGCATTGGTGTATGATTCAGCAGTCATGCATCTATTTTCCATTGGCATGGGTGCCATGAAGTTAGCCACCTCTGTTTTTAGGACTCCAAAGTCAGCTTTGGTGAAGTTACCTTTCCGGGGTGTGTGGGTGAGATGTGGGTTTCCATGGTGATTAGTTTATGGTCAGATCTGACCAGGGAGGGATTGACTATTGGTGTAGAGCAATGGTCACCCATGTTAGTAAAAACCAGGTCAAGGATGTTGCTTCTTCTAGTGGGGGTCAGAATGAGCTGGTCCAGGGCATTGGAACTGATAAATTCCAAGAAATGCTGGGCCAGTGTGTTGGTGCTTGAGTAATTTTCCCAGTTGATGGAGGGGTAGCTGAAGTTTCCTAATAAGTGTGTGTTGGATTGGACCTTGATAGATTCCAGGGTGCTTAGGAATATGGAGTGAGAGTCTAGGGACATGGTTGGGGACCTATAGCAGGCTATGACCTGGATCGCCGTCTTACTCAATGTTAGTTGTACTTGAAGTATCTCAGATGCGTTATGCTGGGCTACTAAGCCTGGAGGTGTGCATATCCTTTATGAATATGGAGACACCACTGCCTTTGGAGCTTTGGTCCATGTTTTGGGGTCGAAAGGTGTGGAATGAGTTAAATCCTGGTACCAGAGTGGTGCTTTCTGCCACTTTAAACCAGGTCTGCTTTACAGCACAAATGTCGATGTTCTCCATTTTGAGGAGTGCTTCAAGCGAATACATCTTGAGATTTAGACTTCTAGCATTGAGCAGCATGACCCTCAGATTGCGTTTATTTACAGCTGTTACAGTGGTAATTTGGTCTTTGGAACACTGCCTAAAAAAGGCACTATAGGGGTGAAAACAGCCTTAGCCAGTACCCGGAAAAACAGGGGTGACAGATGCAGGCCATCTCTGGCAAAGCATTGATGTCTGTGAATCATGTCATCTTAAGCAGACAGATACTGAATCCCCTTAGAATGACATCAGAAACTTTCAATTGTTGAAGTCAATCATTTTTTGTTTGTACTGCGGTATCATTCTGGGTGATGGTAGGATACTGCTCAGGACTAGTGTCATACCTTCCTGGGCTACATAATCCGAGACCTCGATGATGTCTCTCTTCATGTAATCCGGTGAGTCTCAGGTCATTCACACCCACATGGACAATGACAGAGTCATACTTATATTTGTTATGGAGTGACCTGAGTGCGTGTGTTACGTGTCGGATTCTGGCACCTGATAGACAGCTGACTGTTACCTTCTCCTTATTCAACCTAGTAAGTGGGACATCTGTGTACCTCACTATTGAGTCACCTATGATTAATGTATTGGGCAAGGTGTGTAGCCTTAGGGGCTTAGGTTGAGGGGCACACTGTGGAGGTGAGCTATGTGTCCTGTGGTTTGTGCTGGGTTGTGGTGGTCTAGTGCGTTTCTGTCTTGGAGGTCTCTGCTGTTTGGGTAAATTTCTATTGAGAGCCTCCATGAAGGTGGGTGTGTGGTTTGTGTTTTTATGTGAGAGCTGTGACAGTGGGTGCTCTGGAGGGCTATGTGTTCCACGTGGTGTGGTGCAGGTGTAGACCTTCGCCTCTTGACCAGCTAGTCTGGTCTTGGCTGGAGAGTGCATAGCTTCCAATTTGGTGATATAAGTGCATCTATCACAAATCTGAGTGTTGGGAGGAGAAGGTTGTCTGTGTACACGAGGCAGTTGCTACACTGCCTCAGAATGCCCAACTGCACCAGATTAATAGGAGAAAGCACAGGGAACTGCCCTTTAATCATGCCAGGAGGGATGGTCATAACTACTAAGTACTACAGCAATTTCTGTGAAGAACGACTAGTGCTGATGGCACTAAGGTGTGCTACAACAATTGCTACAAAAACCTGCTGAGGTGCAAAATGATTAGGCTATTTGAAGTTCAAAAGAGAAAGAACTAGCAAGATCTATGGGAAAAACTGAAGAGCAGACTTTCTGGCACCAGTAATAGTTTACCTCAGCTTGGTGCCGGTGCTTGGAGCTTAAACAAGCGAAACAAGGGCTTTTAAACCAGAAGGTTGAAAGGATGGAAAAACTGCCCAAACGGCCAATAAAAGTACAGTTGTGTACACTTACCATAAATGTAAATGTTCGAGTGTATTCAATGTTGCAGTCATCACACTTGGGTTATCTGCCTGCAGGTAGCCCTCAGTCAGCCCGAATACCAGAGACTTAGTATTTTTGCATCGGTTGCTGTCGCTCCTGATCTGACATCAGGTCGTCAGGGATATAAAAACAGGCAGCCAATGCCATTACATCAGTTTTTCTTGCCCCAAATGTCAGGAGCCCCCCCCCCCCCACCCACGAGTAGGGAGCTAAGCTATGGTGGAAAAATCTCCACCAGTAAAAAGTAAATACCAGTACCAATACCCCTGCAAGGGGTGTGTAATATACACAGAGATGAGAGAGAAAGAGAGAGAGTGAGAATGGGGCTGGAGGGAGGGAAACCAGGACTTCAACAGTGAATACACTTGAACATCTACATTTATGGTAAGTGTACACAACTGTACTATGTTCTTCGTGTTTCACTGTTTCAGTCATTACACTTGGGTTGATTCCCAAAGCTGTAGAAAGGGTGGAGGCAGTCAAGAAGTGTTTGGGCTGGCTAGAATGCAGGACTGCAGTTGCAAAACCCTCCCTGGATTTAGAAAATATACGCAGGTGGTAATGCTTGATGAATGTGTGAGCAAAGCTCCAGGTAGCAGCCTCCAGAATGTCCCTTGTAGGGACTCCCCTGAGGAATGCCGTAGAGGTAGAAGTTGCACTAGTGAAATGTGTTCTGATCCCCTGAGGGGTTGGTTTCCCATGGTGTTTGTAGCAGAAATGGATACAGTGTGCCATCCATTTGGAAATTGTCCATTTTGAAATGGTCTTGCCCTCTGACCCTGGTGCAAAACTGAGTAGCAACTGGTCAGATTTCCTGAAGGGCTTAGTCCGATCCAGGTAGAATCTGAGCTATCTGTGCACGTCCAAGGAGTGCAGGATCATTTCCCCTTTATTTTGAGGATTAGAGAAGAAGGTTGGAAAATGGATAGATTGGTTGAGAGCCACACTGGACATCACTTTGGGCATAAAGGAAGGATTAGTCCTGAGGGAAGATCCTGTCAGCATGAAAAATAATGAAAGGTTCCACGGCCATAAGTGCTTGTAGCTCAGACACTCCTCTCTCTGAAGTGATGGCCAGGAGCAATTCTGTTTTTCAAGAGAGGAATTTTAAGTCTACTGACACTCGAGGCACAAAAGGGGGCAGAGTGAGCTTTTCCAGTACAAAGTTAAGGTCCCAAGCAGGGGTGGGTGCTCTCCTTGGTGGCCTTAAGTTGTTTGCCCCTCTCAGGAACTGTTTGATGAGAGGGTGAGAGAAAAGGGGTGGCTCAGAGTTGTAATGTGCCAAGATGGCAGCAGCATGGATCTTAATGGAGGAAAAGGATAGGCCGCTGTGGAGTAGATCTGCTAAGTAATCCAGGATTAGAGGTAGGGAGGGCAGAGTTGTGTCCTCTCCTTTAGATTGAATCCAGGAGAAATACATTTTCCACTTATCAGCATATGATTTCCTTGTACTGGGTCTTCTGGCTTCAAGAATGACGTCCAGTACCTGCTTGCTTAGGCTGGACACTGGGGAAGAATTCAAGGAATAAGCCAGGCTGCAAGATTTAAGGTTTGCAGTTTCAGATGCAAGATCTGTCCCCACAGTTGAGTGAGCAGGGTAGGGCTGTGGGGTAGGTGCCAGGGTGGCACTGGTGACAGGTTGCGCGGGAGTGGGTACCAGTGCTGGTGTGGCCAGTCCGGGGCAATCAGAATTGTCCTTGGTCTGTCCTGTCTTATCTTGAGCAATATTCTTGAGGGAAGGGGCAGAGGGGGAAATGCATAGATTGAGAGGTTTACTCACTGGAAGGATAGGGCATCCACTTTCCAGGCCCTGCTGTGAGGTTGTCTTGGTACAGAATTTGCTGAGCTGGTGATTGCAAGGGGAGGCAAACAGATCCACCTCTGGGGTTCCCCATTTCTGAATCAAAAGGCTGAAGGTGCTGGGCTCTAATTGCCATACGTGTGGGTCTAGGAGATATCTGCTTAAGTAGTCTGCCAGTGAGTTTTATTGGCCTGGCAAGAACTGAGCTTGCAGATGGACCTGCATGTCCAAGACCGTGTTCCACAGGGCCATGACTAGCCTGGAGAGTGGGTAAGAGTGGGTCCCCCTCTGCTTGTTGATGCACCACATAACTGTGGTGTTGTCTGTTTTTATTAGCTGGGGTCCCAGTGAGAGTAGGTATCTGAAAGCTATTAGAGCATGCTGCACAGCTAGCATCTCTTTTTGGTTTATGTGCAGATGAATTTGACTTGGGCTCCAGTGGCCCTGAATGCACTTGTCATCCAGGTGTGCACCCCAGGCATAATCTGATGCATCTGTGGTTAGGGTCCGGGCGGCATGGGGTTGAGTAAAGGGTAGTCCCTTGTGGTTGCATGCTGCTGCCCACCAAAGAAATTTTGTCCTTAGACAAGGTATGATAGGAATGACAGTTTCCAGGTCCTGAAAATGTTGGCTCCAAAGCCTTTTTAAGTACCACTGAAGTTTCCTCATATGCAGTCGGGCATATGGAATTAGTAGGATGCACGAGGCCATGAAACCTAGGGCCTGCAGGGTTTTCCTTGCAGATAGCTGGGTTCTGGTGGCCATTTGACTGAAGTAGTCTGTCAGATAGGCTTGTTTTTCTGGTGTAAGGAACGCCATCTGGGATGTTGTGTCCAAGCCTGCTCCCAGGGACACAATCTTTTGAATGTGGACTAGTTTTGATTTATTTTCATTGATGGCATACCCCAGGGAGGTTAGAAGGTTTTTTTCTTACAAATGTCAGGTGCTGCAACAGCATTTCTTGATTGTCTGCCTGAATCAGGCAGTTGTCCAAGTACGGGTAAATTTAAATTTTTCTCTGTCTGCAGTAAGCAATTGTTGGAACCAGGCATTTTGTGAATACTCTGGGAGCAGTGGATAAGCCAAAGGGATGTGCAGAGAACTGATAATGCATAGATCCTGCCCTGAAGCGAATATATTTCCTGCATGAGTCCCTTATAGGGATGTGCAGACAGGTTTCTTTTAAATCCAGGGTAGCTAACCAGGCATCTTTGGCCAGCATAGGAAGAAGCTGCTGCAGGGTGAGCAGCAGCTTCTTCCTATGCTGGCCAGCATAGGAAGAAGCTGCTGCAGAGTGAGCATTTTGAATTTTGGTACCACCAGGAAGGTGTTTCGAATGGAAAGATCGAAGATTGGGCACCAAGTGCCCTCTTTGCTGGGTACCAGGAAAAGTCTGGAATAAAACCCTTAACCCATCTGTTCTGCAGGAACAGGTTGAATTGCCCTTATAGACACAACAGGGATTGAACTTGTTTTTGTGCCTCTGCCCACTGGTTTGGAGGAAGGTCTGGAACCCTATTGGGGTTGGCAGTGAGTGGAAGCAAAATTTGTACCCCTGGGATACAATGTTGACGACCCATCGGTCTTTGGTAATGGAAATCCAGTTTTTTGCATGATGGGCAAGTTTTCTTCCTATGGGGAACAAGCAGCTGTACAGAGGTGGGGAGTCATTGGGAATTCTTCCCATAAGGGGGCGGCTTAGCACTCCCTGTTTTTGAAGTGGAGGCACTCTATTGCTTAGATCTCTGCATACCCTGAGATGGTAGTCTAGAGGGTCTGTTTCCCCTGGGTCTAGTTTGAGATGGCCCAAAGGGGGCTGGAAAGGACCAATGTTTTGAGGGGCAATGCCTACTGAATCTAGGGAGGCTGTACTTGCAAGAAATCTTTGACTGTCTGCATAAATTTAGCTTTTTCTTCCATCTTTTTAAGAACCTTTTCTGCCGTGGTGCCAAACAGACTGTCCTTATTACTCTAAGGAGCATCTTGTAATGTTGATTTGACATGGTCTGGCAAGGTCTGCTCCTTAAGCCAAGCATGCCTTCTCAGTACAGAACCAGTCACTGCTGCCCTGCAAGATGCTTCTAGGGCATCAAAGCCACACTGCAATGTATGCTTGCTGACTTGGATTGCAGAATGCATAAGCTCTTGTAATTCTTTATTTTCTGCACAGTCCGTAAAGGTAGCTATTTTTTGCTTAAGTTCCATAATATGTTGTTGGTACTTCAGCATGTGAAACTGGCAATTCAAAGCCCAAATGGCGTGAGTTGCAGAGGTGTATACTTTCTTATCCCATCTGTCGGAGGCTCTGAAATACCTGTCCGAAGGAGTGGGATTCTTAGCTGTAGTTGCTTGGATATCTTTGGGTCTCTGGGAGATGACTTCTGGGTCAGCAGTAGGATTTTTGAAAAGGAATTTGTGAGAGTCAGGAACTCTGTAGTACCTGTCTGGTTTCCTAGGAGCAGGGGGGTAAGGTATCAGGAGTTAAACTGGATTCCATAGACATCATACACAACATCCAGGACTGGGGGTATTGCTAAAGGCTTATGTTGTGGCAAGTCTAGAAATTCTCTCAGTCTCTTTTTAGACTGAGGATAGTCTTGGCATTCCCAGTGGAAATGCTCTCTTAAAGTATGTAAGGTTTCACCAAAAGAAAAATCCTCTGGGAGAGAAGCAGCGGGAATAGATTCCTCTTAATCTGAATCTTCATAAGCGGATAAAGGCATGTCTTCATAATCAGATACCTCAGAATCGTCGGACTCTTGGTCTGTTAAAATTGCTGGGGACAGGTCTCTTTTTCTCTTAGCAGAGGAAGGCTGACTTCCCCTAATCAAAATAATAAGGTCTTCTGCCATTTCAGCATTTGATGTTGTGGCAAGGAAGCAGGTGCATGCTTTTGGGTAGTCGTTTTTTTTTAGGCGTAGTGCATACTCTTGGCCTAAGAAACGCGGTAGTTTTAGACAGAACTGAAGACGTGAAAGAAGTCGTCGGTTTGTGTCGAATACCGGTAGTGTGAAGAACTTCCTCAGAAGCCGGTACCTGCTCAGCGGCTCCGGACCCATCCAAGGTAGAGACATCCACAGGTTCTGTCGAAGAAGAGTTTTGTTGCATACCGGACTACAAATGGGTCTCTGTATAGGCCTGCAAATCCATTGAAGTGGGCATCAGGGGCTGCAAAAGCACCTAAGTACCAGCAAACTGGTGACTAGCTTAACGGAAGCATCATCGGCAGCTTTGGACCTGTGCACTCTGTCTCTGTCTTTATCGTTACATTTTTTCAGTAGATCTGTAGTCGGATGGCTTACCAAAGCCATTTCGGAATATGGAGATCAATAACAAAAGTATTTAGCGACAATAAGGGCCAGACGACGAATAGTTTGGGCGTTGAACAAGGCACAAAACCGACAGCACGGGACATCATGGTCGGGGCCTAAACAGGTGATGCAGTAAGAATGAAAATCTCAGTGTGGTATTTGCTTTCCACAGGCAAGACAATTGTTAACTTTTTCTGACATCGGTTAGAGAAAGAAAAAAGGATACCCAACAGGGTACTTAGCTTTAGAAGACTTCAGGTTAATTCAATTCGATAACAAAAACTCTGGTATTGGCCGACCGGCACTTGTACAACCTGCTTCTGCTTCAGGCTCCTCGGCAAGAAAGACAGATGTAATGATGTCAGCTGCCTGTTTTTATACCCCTGACGTCAGACCTGGAGTGACAGCAACCGAAGCAGAAATACTAAGTCTCTGGTATTCGGGCCGACTGAGGGCTACCTGCAGGCAGATAATCCAAGTGTGATGACTGCAACAGTGAAACACAAAGAACATCTACAATTTCTGGGCCAGAAACCACTCCTCTTGCGATAGACAGGCTACCTAGTACTTACCACTCCCACTGATAAGCTAGAAGGCTTCCCTCAAACACAGAAAGGCTTGGGGGGCTCAGAAGCTTACAAACAGTCCTCGATACAGCAAATCTGTATCTGGACTAGACTAGTTACAGGAAAGGTGGGAAACGAGCACAAACGCAGACTTTTAAACCAGAAAGTTGAAAGGGATGGAAAAACTGCCCACTGGCCAATAAACTACAATTTCTGGGCCAGAAACCACTCCTGTTGTGGTAGATAGGCTACCTAGTGCTTATCACCCCCACTGATAAGCTAGAAGGCTTCCCTCCAACAAAGAAAGGCTTGGGGGGGGGGGCTTAGAAAATTACAAACAATCCTGGATACAGCAAATCTGTATCTGGACTAGACTAGTTGCAGGAAAGGCACGAAACAAGCTTAGAACTTTTTATCCTGGTGTGTGCACAGCAGCTGCTGCGAAAAAAAAAGTATTCTTAACCATTCACTATGCTGCAATATTATATACATACATACATACATGGGTTCAGTCAAAGCAAACATTTCAGAAGGAAGCTTTTTTAATCAAAATGCTGATTCACTCACTGCAGGATGAAAGCATTTACTTTTTGGGATCACTACAGAGTGGGGAGTAGGATTTTGCCCTGCCCCCTCTGTTTTGCAATCTCAGAGTTGGTATATATAATTTGCAGGGAGTGTGGTGGCACAGCCCCTTATTGGGGGGGGGGGGTGCAAGGAGACTTACCCCCTGCATAAAATATCTTTTTTTCCGATTTAATGAATTTCAACCATTTGTGGTGGATGTAGTGTATGTCAGTGTACTGTGTTGGTGACATATTATAAATAACTCATCCTGTTCAATCCATCACCAGCCATATCAGCCACTCACAAGACCAGTGAACCTTTTTAAGGTACCCCCACCTGTTAATAAATGTATTGCTATCACAAGCCACACCAGACTTGTCTCACAACAGAACAATACACCCAATGCAACTATTTAATACCGGTACAGAAGGAAACTTATAAAGCACAAGATATGTCAGTCTTGAATGCCAGCTCATAATAAAACAATCAATCTCAATCTAATAATCTCACATTAATTTAAATATTTGCCTCCCTTAATTAACAAGCCTATATAGAGAGGCATAAAAGTTTTGAAAGTCCTTCTCTGACAAGGGTGTAATTAGTAGACCATTCATACTTCACCCAAATTTATTCAATACTTGATCCACCAACACAGTCCACCTGAAAAACATTAAAAACATAGACCTGAAAACAAATAAAATTTGAAGACTAAAAAAAAATCCTGAACTAGGCACACAACCTGTTAAAATCACACCCATTCTAATTATCAAGCCCATACGGAATCCACTAAATAATAACCAATTGAAAACTACCTCCCTTGTAGGTTATCTCCCCTTTTTAACTAATCATTATTTCACAAGCACATATCTGACCCTGCAGGTGCAAGAACAGCTTGCCTTACTGACTAATCAACATTCCTTAAGCAGATACTGGACCTCAAACCACATTCCTTAAACATGTACTTGACTACAAATAACATTCCTTAACCACATATTTTACCTCAGTCAACATTATGTAAGTTCATCCACAAAAAAGCTCACACCAGGTGTAGTGCAGCAAGAAAAAGTGTAGTCCAAATTCAAACACAATGCAGCAAACAACAGTGATGCAGCAAGCAAAGATAAATCCAACTTTGAACTCCAAGGTTAATCCAAATTCAAAATATAAGCACTTCGTCCCTTAAAACATTAATACAGGAACTTCATCAGACAAAGTACTTTACATTCAGCTTCCTTTTAAAAGGTAAAACTTGTGACCTCACTTCCTCACCTCCATTCATCTACAAAAAAAGTTTTTAAAAGGACCACTGTTTTTTTTTAAATGCAAGTACAACACAGTAAGAAACTACATGCATAAAACCACATAAATAATGTCATGCTATACAAATACATCACAATAAAAAGCTACATTTATAAAATGTCATAAATATTACTATAGTTTGTCATGTAATCTAAACATAAAAAACAGTTGTTTTAAAATCCTAAAATGCAAAAAGAATATTTAAGCCATCAAACTCTAGCCTACTGATGACTTAAATATTGTTTTTGCATTTTAGGATTTTAAAACAACTGTTTTTCTATGTTTAGATTACATGACAAACTGTAGTAATATTTATGTGACTTTATAAATGTAGCTTTCTATTGTGTTGTATTTGTATATCATGACATTATTTATGTGGTTTTATGCATGTAGTCTCTTACTGTGTTGTACTTGCCTTTAAAAAAAAAAAGTGGTCCTTTAAAAACTTTTTTTGCAGATGAATGGAGGAGAGGAAGTGAGGTCACAAGTTTTACCTTTTAAAAGGAAGCTGAATGTAAAGTACTTTGTCTGATGAAGTTCCTGTATTAATGTTTTAAGGGACAAAAGCACTTACATTTTGAATTTGGATTAACCTTGGAGTTCAAAGTTGGATTTATCTCTGCTTGCTGCATCACTGTTGTTTGCTGCATTGTGTTTGAATTTGGACTACAAGTTTTCTTGCTGCATTACACCTGGTGTGAGCTTTTTTGTGGATTTACTGGTTTGCTGTCTTTATCTTCTGATAATGTAAGTTCATATCTGACCCTACTCATGTGGGGGCAGCTCACCTTACTAACTGATCAACATTCCTTAAACACAGATCTGACCCTACACATGCAGGGGGCAGCTCAACGTACTAGCTATAGTACCCTTTCAATAAGAACATATCTGACCCCCCATGTACAGAGGCAGTTTACCCTGGTCTTTGGTGTCCTATACCCCACAATTTTATCCCTCTTGAAACTGCTTTCCATGCAAAGTCTGAAGCATCTGTGATGACTGACTGCTTTGGAGTAGGAAGGCAGAAGGGGAGACCTGAACTTAAGACAATCTGTTGTCTCCACCACACTATTTCTGCTCTAACAAACCCCAGCAGTGGGATCTGAAAAGATAAATGATGTTGATGTTGAAACCAAAGAGATGTCAGATACCACTGTATCTTTCTCATGTGGAGTCCTGCCAGGGCTATCATGAGAATCATAGTTGCCACAAGACCCAAAATCCTGTGGCATTCCCTCACAGTGACCAAAGTCTGACTGGAAAACCTTTAAAAATAGATCTAAATAAACATCTTTTTTTCTTGTGGAAGAAAAGCTCTTTGAATTGAGGTGTCTAGTTGACATCCCAGGAACACAATCCTGTGTGAGGGAGTCAAAAGACTTCTGAATGCTCTCTTGGAATCCCAGTTTGTGCAAGAGATCTCTTACCCAAGTTAGAAATTCCGGACACCTCGAAAAAGACTGCAAAAATAAACAAGTTGTCTGAATATGGAAAAATGTGGATACCCTGATAGGCACTTTGTGAACACTCTTGGTGCAGTGGATAGTCCAAAGGGTAAGGCTTAGAACTGCAAATGTGATCCAGACACATAAAACCTTAAGAAACATCTGAAGGCTGGATGTGATGATAAGCATCTTTTAAGTCTAGTGTTATCAGGAAATTTAAAAGAGGAAGAGATAACAAGTTGTGAAGTGACAACATTTTGAATTTGGGCAATATCACACACAGGTTTAGACAAGACAGAAAGACCCAGAACTGGTCTCCAAGCTTTTTTTTTTATTTAAGGATGTTCCTAGTGTCAAAGTAAGCCCCATCCTCATCTGGGAAGGAGGAAGTGGTTCTATCCCTCCTTCGGGCAGCATGTGATAAGAACAGATGGATACAAGAGACTGATCTGCAGAATAAAGAATGGGAAAGGAAGAATTTCTTCCCACTCCCATCTGTAACCTTGAATGATTTTCAAAACCCAATCTGAAACAATCTGTTGTCAAAGTGAAAAATGGATATTTAGATTTTCTGAAAGAGAAAAGGATCCAGGGTGGGAGAGGATTCTTGAATGCTCAGACTTGAACTGTCCTAGGTTTTGGGAGGTTTAAGACTTCTTTTTGTAACCCCCTCACCATTTATTCTTAAATGATTATTTAACTGACTTTTTTTTTTTTTTGCTAAAACTGAAAGAGGAGAAAGAAAATCCATTGGACAATTTGGAAAAGGAGAGCTGAAAAATCTTAAGAGATTCCCATGATAAGCTTGCCCCTCTCATCACAATTTTTGATCACTTCTGCAGCAGAGGGGCTAAACAACTAAATCTCTATCCAAGGCAGAATTTAAAATCTCTTTTACATCATCTGGGGGGTTCTGACAATGCAGCCAAGCAGACCTCTTTAAACCAGTATCAGTGTCCACAGGCCTGGAAGAAGTATCAACACAGTCATACACCCACTGCAAACAATGAGTAGTGACTGTGCAACAGATGAAACTAAGTTACTTAAAGAAGATTTTTATTCACAAGAAGAAATTGTATTTAAAACATTCTTCATACTTTCACAATCTGTCAGAACATATGAGCTTAACAATCCAAAATTCTAAAAATCAAAGATGCAGAAGTATACACCTTTTCCCCATACCTATCAAAAATTTTCCATCCTTATTAGAAATAATACGATTGAAATTAAAGAAGTGGTTGGCAGCAGTAGAATCAACTGAAGCTATAGCTGCTGTGTCAGGTTTGGGAACAGTATATAAAAATTTAAAAGACTGAGGAGCTTCACACACTCTATCTGCTTTTTTACGGACAGCTGGATGACTATCAAGAAAACTGCAGGCTGTAAAAGACCCACATCCTCTAAATCAGACAGGGCAGGAAGAATTGGTAGAGGTTCTGGAAAATTCTTCTATAAAAACTCCAAGTTCTTTCTGAAGGACTAAGAAACACCAGTGTAACATTTCTAGCAACAGTCTCAGAGAAACAGAAAACCCAACTGGGAGAATCAGAAACTCAGCTCTCCTCCGAGTCTGAATTAGAAATCTGAGGACAAAACCCTGAATCTTCCTGATCAGACTCAGAATCTTGAATCTCTTCAGGAAAAGAAGATTTCCTCTTTCTTTTAGCAGAAACTACCTTATAAGAAGGATCAATAACTTGAATTAAACCCTGAGCCAGTCCCAGTAAACTACTCTTATCCAAAGAAATTTGAAGAGGAGTAGATACATGCTTGGCTTTCTATTTCTTTTTGACAGGAAAAATGGGGCCACCCGAGTTACTAATGGCAGCATCTGCTTCAACAGAGATGGGAAAATGAATTCTGACACAACAGGGAATACTTTCCTGTTCCCTCTCCCAGAGTGGCTCTCCCTTGACAACTGAGGAGACTCCAACAGCCTGAGTGGAATCCAGGGTAAAAGATGAGTGGTCTGAAGTACAACAAATGGCCACAGCAGAGTCACCCACCTGCAGCTCAGGCAAATAATTCAACTTCTGTGGTGGCAAAGGCTGTTTGTTTAACTTTTCCTGTTTGCTGCTGGAAGAAGGACCGGCCGTGGGACCAGTGGACTGTTCCATGGTCAGGCCAAAAATGGTGCTTCCTTCCTGGGGAAGATAAACAGCAAATGCTGGTAAAACTACCAGTCCACAAAAGCTATTTTTGACAGAAACACACAGTAAAAAGCACTTTAAAACAGCACAGAAGCTCCACAATGGATAAATAAATACAATTTGCCTACCTACAGAAAATGTATTTTCAGTTAGTAAATACTACTTTTTAACTGACAGAAAGAAACAAGTGCTCCGTTTAAAAGAAAGTTACTGTCTCAAGATAGTCCATTGAATAACCAGACTCCTAAGCTTTAAAATAACTTTCCTGAAAAGGAACGTAATAACACATCAACAAAATTTAAGAAAATGGATTTTTTTTCCCCAAGGGGTACAAACCTGCCCAAAAAAGAAAAGAACAAGCCAAATGTCAATCCTCAAAAGCCTCAGAGAAGTGTAATATTCAGTGGAAGTAAAGCTTTGAAGGGCTTTGTGCCCAAAACTTGTCTTTTAGTCAGCTCAGCTCAAGCTGCTTGGCATTTTAGGCACATGGGAGGTGCCCTGAAGGTTTGAAAGCTGGCTGGCTGTTACATCCTTAGCAGGTATAACCGATATAAGCTAAGGCTACTGCTGCAGAATTCCGCTTGAGTGGCCTTATGCTCTATCACTCATAGATGACAGCAATCTGTATACCTTGACAATGACTCTGAGGATGTCACTTAACCAGACTTACTGGCTTACCCGGTCAACAGACAGGTAAAATAAACTGGCAAACGTCTAACAAATGTAACTGAATACAGCACATATATCACAGAGACCTTTTAACATCATAGTCGAATTAATCTCTGTCACAGTTTCACAAGAAAGCTTATAAAGGTGTAGTGTAGAAGCTTTGTTCGCCACATTTAGACCTGATTAAATATACACAGACTTTGGTGACTCCAGGAAAAATTAGAGGAGGAAGGACTTGAGCTAAAACGTTATGTATGAATCACATATTTTCAGACTTGAGTATCTAAATACCATAGCTGTAACGGCACTCTGGTGTATATACTTTCTTGGGGCTGCTTCCAAAATTCCTTAAAAATCACACCAGTGACTTCCTGTAATCAAAGTTTATCTAAGTTCCTTGACTAAAGTGAAAACTAGTCCAGTTAAAAATAGAACTACACATGTCTGTGTAATCATAAATTGAAGCTAAAACTTGTGACTTGACAAATGATGAAAGATACTCATTACAATGGAAATATTTCTTCTTTAGAGGTTAATTTCCTCCTCTGATAAAATACCAAAATCAAAATCCATGTATGCTTCAGACAGAAATAAAATGAAAAGGCCAAAGTTTCACTGTTAAAAAAACATTAATGGATAGCAAGCGGGAGAAATGAATGAAGCTCTTGTTTCTGGCTGAATGTCTTGTGGTTTTAGAGACAGGAAAATATTTATTTTATTTCAGGGAGGGAGGTTAACTGTTCAGAAGAAAAAGATGACATCACAGTTTACCGGAAAAGTTTGCTTAGTAACGGTCTGCCAAGTAACTCCTCCACACTTCTCCCATTTCTGCTTATGAGAATCAGTAGAGTTCATAGCGTTTATACACGACACTGTGCAAGACTGAGTCCTGCATGCACAGAAGAAAACCCAGGTGGTTTACTTCAAATTATTACTTTAAACTTTTGTCAGAGTATAAACAAACAGACCAGCCCATTGGTATATCTACAATATGCTGCATTAGCACCTGAGAAATCTGCAGATAACCTTGCGTGTGATATCTTGAAGGGGAAGGTAGGGAAGAGATGGGACAGCTACAAATTGCCAGCTGCACACACCAGGTAAAGATGAAATGTCTCCTGCTGGCCATGTGGTGATATGATGTGAAAACCAGAGCTGATGCACAGCCTTTCAGGAGCTCTCTATCTGAAATGCATGACCCAATCTTTCAAGTCTGGATACTTTGGAAAAAAAACTGTGATTCAAACTAGCAGCAAATTCTGAAACTTGGTGATATACCTATAAAGATTTTTATTCTTCCAGGGATGCCTTTCTTCCTGCCCCCTCCCCCTGCTACTTATATATGCTAACTCTGTGATCAGTGTAGCTCAGAGGGATTGTCAGGGTCAAGTGTGATACATTTTTAACGGACACTCTAAACTACAGTCACAAATGTGTGACAGATATATGTTGCATAAAATGACCGAGACTGTAGTATTTTGGCTATTTCTTTTGCTATGAGGTCAGGATCTGCAAGCTTTATTGAAATCACTCACACTGACATCTCGGCAAAAATGCCTTCAAGGAGTCTTAGACTCCTTGAAGGCATTTTTGCAGAGACGTCAGAGTGTGAGTGACTTCAAATGTGAATGTGTTCATATAAATTGACAATTCTGTGACTGCACTTTTTTTCTCTTCCACCACCCCATTTGTCTTGGAGTTAAGTTGCATCACGCCAGACGTATTTGACAGCGCTAGGTTAGTACTCAAGATTGAGAGACGAGAAATTGAATCTGATCGGTGCGCAGTATAATTTTATGGTGGTGAAAAGATTTCACTGTTCCAAGGCAGAAAGCAAAGGGACATAGAAATGCAGCTGGAAAATTATTCCAAGCGTTAGCTGAACCAAAAGTGTAATCCATCACTTTTCCACCAGAATCACCAGTTGTAAGGGGGATTAGAATGGACTCAGCAAAAGTTTGAGCAAAACGCAGGCACAATTGAGAGGAACTGCATGTCTCGGAGTCGGACAGCTAAAGCTTGTGTTTGAACAGCCATGTTGATAGTATCTAACTGATAAGGTGCTGGTGGAAAGTACCAAGATTTTGGTTTTGTTTCCAGCCCAGCCCTTGGCACTGAGATTACACCACAACTGACTTACTAAGGAACTTGCAGTCTGCAAACAGGATCTTTACTGAAGATATTGCTGGTGACCACTCACTTGCAAAGTGCAGTATATATACCACTGTTTCTTTCAAACAAGGTATCTGCCCGGTAAATCTCCACCGCGTGGCCACCAAGAACTAGCCCCATAGTTTTAAAAGTGAAATAAGAGGAATTTCCACTGCAAGACTGCACAGGCAGATACTGACGACCCGAACAAGTGCAACGACTTCCCCGGAACAAGGTCAATAACTAACTTTTTAACAAAAAGGACCTTGTAACAGTTTTACCTTTAAATAGCATACCAGGCAGTTGAGACATATAATATCTACTCAGCCTACTGCCTACGGTAGCTAAATGACATCAGGAATTTATCCCTAAAGTCTGCTACTAAATTTAGCATAAAAGTGTAGCCATAGCGTGGACTTCAGTTCCACCTCAAACAACTTTGCTACCTACAAGCAGGTCGAGCAGCCATTATTAAAGGCTTTTTTCACTCACCTGCTTTACAAGTCTTGAGAGTTAGTAAATTTCTGTTGAGTGGTGTATGGTGAGTTAACCCCTCCCTCTCTCAAGCGACGTAGAGGAGTTTTTAAATACCCCTGCTAGTTTCCGCCAAAATCAAAGATACTAGTGTGTGTATCTTTTTTTCCGCCTAGCGGACTGCTCCTGCCCCAAGGTATGCAACATTGTACATATTTACTTACTTAATACTTTACTATCTATGTATCTGCAGATAAATGCCTGTACTTTCACTGTTATCAACTGTTTTTGATGTACTGTGCTCATTTTATATTACTCAGACTGCCGATAATTGCTAGTTATTTAACTGTTAACAACTGTTTTTTGAAGCACTGTGCTAAACTTATGCTTCTCGGTACAGTGTTAGGCGTGTTAAACTGCAATAAGTAAACCGTTGTTTTGCTACAATCTTACAGCAGATAAAGGCTATATTGATGTGTCGCTAAACCCAGAAAGCTAATACTAAAACTTGCGCACACTGTAGAACCGCTGATGACTTGGGAGTGACGCCAATCCTAGTCGTGAACTCAGAATCATACTACGGTTCCAGTGAGCTTGGCAAACACGCCGATAGACTAATTTAAGTCGCGTATTGCCTCGCCAATTCACAAAGAATGTATGGTGTTTATAACTGCATCTTGTAATTGCATCATTATAACTACTGCTTAGCTTTATTAGATTTGTACTCTGAGGGTATGTGCCAGAAACTACAGCTAGAATTGCTTTGAAACAGTCCTTAAGCCTGTTTTCATCTATATTCACTACATTAAAGCACGTGTGTTTACTCTATCTCTCCCCAGGTATCTGCCCGGTAAATCTCCACCGCGTGGCCACCAAGAACTAGCCCCATAGTTTTAAAAGTGAAATAAGAGGAATTTCCACTGCAAGACTGCACAGGCAGATACTGACGACCTGAACAAGTGCAACGACTTCCCCGGAACAAGGTCAATAACTAACTTTTTAACAAAAAGGACCTTGTAACAGTTTTACCTTTAAATAGCATACCAGGCAGTTGAGATATATATCTACTCAGCCTACTGCCTACGGTAGCTAAATGACATCAGGAATTTATCCCTAAAGTCTGCTACTAAATTTAGCATAAAAGTGTAGCCATAGCGTGGACTTCAGTTCCACCTCAAACAACTTTGCTACCTACAAGCAGGTCGAGCAGCCATTATTAAAGGCTTTTTTCACTCACCTGCTTTACAAGTCTTGAGAGATAGTAAATTTCTGTTGAGTGGTGTAGCCCCGCTTCGCTCGGGCTCGCTCCGCGCCCCACCCTGCCCCCTAATCCCACCCGCCCCCACTATCTCTACTTATATTTGCTCAATAACCACACCCTAAACATCCCAGAACCAATTGAATTCGCCCATACTTCAACTACATCCACTCCCATTACTCCGGTAGTCAAATATACTAATCATCCTATTTTGCAGTCCCACCTAGTAAAAAATACCGCCACTACCTATTAATTATGTCAAAAACTAAGTACCTTCTCATCCCCCTTATACTGTCACTTGTAATTATTCCATACATGCTAACTAGCTATGAAAACCTAAAGCTCACAGGATGTCACTACCCTAAGGGACAAACTAGTAATCCCACAAAACAGTTCCCTAATAAACCTTCTCCTTTCTATCCCTCTATTAAGTTGTCAGGCAAAAACCGTATATACCTCACCCAACTATACCCAAAGGACCCAACAACTAAACAAGGACAAAAGATACTCTATAAACTCCTAAAACTCTTAGCTCAATGGAAAAAACATATTATGATAGACGGCGATATACACCCAAACCCAGGTCCAACCCCCAACCCCACTACGGATATGCCAAACCCAGGCCCAACCTCCAACCCTAATACTGTCATACCAATACCAACCCAAAGGACGGCCTGCTCCCTTCTCATCTTCCATCTTAACCTTAGAAGCATCAACAATAAACTTCAAAACCTACATGCCATGATAGCCACACACCTCCCTGATATTATGTGCCTATCAGAAACATGGCTTAAACCGATCATCAAAGATGAAGAAATTCTCCCACCTGGATATAATATTTTAAGGGCTGACCGTAAAAAAAAAAAGGGGTGGTGGTATAGCTGTCCTGTTCAAAAGTTCACTAAATATCATATTGCACCCTATCCAACCCTCTATAACAGCCAATGCAGAAACACTAGCCTTAAAAATTTGCCTAAATAACCAAAAAAGTATTAACCTCTTTGTAATATATATTCCACCTGGGAACAATTTAGAAACCATGGAGTTAACGTTAAACTGGCTAGCTACAAACTACCCTCAAGAAACCATCGTACTAGGTGATGTTAACATCGACTGGACACTATGTTCAGGACAGACCAATCCCACACCCATTAACCTGTATGGATTCTCCCAAAATATAATCTCTGCAACAAGAATAGGTAACACTTACCAAAAAGAAAGCATACTAGATTGGATCCTAACCAATAACCATGCCCATAAGTATACCACGGGACCCTTCCTAATGACCTAAGTGACCATCTTGTCACTTTCTTAATCAAACACAAAGTCTCTAGGACAAATCTTCCATTACATAGACTTATAAGAAATAAGAAGAAATTTGTTCCGTCACAATTTTTAGCAGAACTCAAGTCCTGCAACTGGACAAAGCTAAAAACCTTACCCCTAGAGGAGAGCGTGTCATTCTTTAATGAAACATTCCTAAAAATTCTCGACATCCATGCTCCTAACCGACTCACTAGGACAAAGGTGAAGATAGCTCCTGGCTAACCAAAGAAACAAAACCAAAATTAAAATTAGAGATAAAGCATGGGACAAATGGCGAGCCACCAAGGCACCCCTAGACCGCATTAAATTCCAGGAACTTAGAAATGCAACCAAAAAGCTAGCACAATGGATAAAAACAACTATTTCTGTCACCTTCCAGACACACACCAGAATAACCCCAAAACGTTCTGGGCACCCTTAAACAATCTCCTCCACCGTGGGAAATCAGCCACTCCTACCCTGAGACCCTTATTGACAAAAACCTGAAGTCATAGCTAATACCTTTAACTCCTTCTTTACTGAAACTATTCAATCTCTAGCCAACCAACTTCCTCCCCCTCCCTTACCCCAAACTAATGTTATTGAAGCCACCTTTCCATCCTTTAAAATACAGCCTATCGCTACCTCTTACATCAAAACCTTACTGAAAAAACTTAAACCTACCACCCTCTCGGCAGATCAGCTCCCAGCTGAATACCTGCAAATAGCAGCTGATGCTATAGCCTACCCCATCTCCATCCTGATAAACAGAACCTTTACTGAGGCCACAATACCCAATATCTGGAAAATATCCTACGTAATACCACTACATAAAGGTGGTCCCTCTACTGAGACATCGAATTATAGACCCATAGCAATTCTATCCCCATTAGCTAAGATCATGGAAAGATGTGTTCATAAACAATTTCTTAATCACCTCTCTCTTAATAATCTTTTGACCAAATCTCAACACGGCTTTAGACCCTACCATAGTACGACCACTGCCCTCCTATCCTTTACCGACTCAATTAATAAAAATCGTAACAACAAAAAAATATCCTCTGCCCTATTTCTTGACCTGTCAAAAGCCTTTGACATGGTCAATCACCAACTACTGCTACAGACGCTAAAAACCTTCCACTTCGATAATTCAGCCCTCAATTGGTTCCATGCCTATCTCTCCGGAAGGCAACAGGCAGTCCAATGGCAAAATAAGCTCTCTCAACCCTTACCCAATACCATAGGAGTTCCACAAGGCTCCATTCTAGGTCCCCTTCTCTTCTCCGTGTTTATAAATGAACTCCACTCAGTTATACCTCAAGCCACATGCATCCAATATGCCGACGACTCCACCCTCATCTGCTCTAATGCAGCTCTCCCTGACCTACAAGTAATGACCCAACAGTGCTTTAGTACAATTGAAAAATGGCTATCAGAAAGGAATCTCATCCTAAATCCCAAAAAAACCAAGCTATTACTATTCTTTCCCACCTCAGCTCCTTCTCCAGTGCAATACCCCCCACTAGATAACAATAGCACCTTCTTCGTTCAATCTAATAATGGCACCATAATTAACCCTGATACTAACACTAAACTACTAGGGGTCATTATTGACAATAAACTTAAATTTAACTTACACATCAGTCAAACCATAAAGACTGTAAATAAGAAACTCGGATCGCTGTATAGAATTAAGAACTTCCTTACCCCCATTGCCAAACTTACCATAGCACGTACCCATCTTCTCTCCACACTACTGTATGCTTCCCCTGTTTTCTCTTTCCTCAACATAGGGGACATCAATAAACTTTCCGTGACTTACAACCACATTGCTAGATTCATTACAGGTGCCCCTTATAGAACGCATCACTGCCTTAACCTAAAGAAACTTGACTGGTTAGAACTTCCAAATATTCTCAAACTTAACCAACTCTCCGAAGCATATAAAATTATCAAAGAACCTGAAAAAACTCCCTCACTAGACAACCTACTGACCCCCTACCTCAACCTAAGTAGTCTTCGCTCCTCTAACAGATTACTGGTCCAAACCATCAAATCCAACAATATGGGAGGGGATGCTCTCTATGCCAATTCTATAGGCAAGGTATGGAACTCCCTACCTAACAACCTAAGACTCTCCAATTCCCTTTCTCAATTCAAGAAAAATCTTACCCAATTCTTTAAGGAACATTGGATATGCCCCTGCAGAAACCCAGGTTAGGTCCCTGTCAACTATAACTCATCCTACATTACTTGAACTATTTGGATATCTTCTCAATTTCTTACTCCAACTGACTATTAATCCTACTCAACTGTAATAAAGTTCGTAGTTTCTCTATCTACCCTCAGAGCTCTAGATAAACAATGAACTGGAATCTCGCAATAGTACTTTAAAGTCCCTTGAACTGTACTAGTTTTTACTAGTTTTTTCTCTCTTTAGAAATGTATTTTAACTGTCATTCTGCTATGTAGACAATACATTAACGAGCATATTTTTTCTGCAACATATGTAATGTATAAACTTATATGAAATTTTTTTGCAATATTGGAGCTTTTCTCCCCGGGCCTCCGCTGAAAATGGACATGTATCCAGTCGGACCATCCCGGTCAACAAATGTAAAATAAATAAATAATAAATAATTAATCCTCCCTGCCCAGTAAGCTCATCCATCTTCCATCTCACGGCACAACTTAGGGTTTTTTTTTTTCTTTCACTCAGTCGAGGTGTGGTCCGAGCTTTGGACGTACTACTGTCATTCATGGGGTACTGGGGGATTTTTTTGCTGGCCTATGCCCATTCACTATGCCCCTAGCACAATTTTATGACGGTCTTGGCTTGGGAAACTACGGCGTGCTGCATTGCCACTGGCTGTAAGGGGTGTGCACTGGGCTGTCTATCCCTGCCCCAGCCTGACATCTGATCTCCTGAGTTCCAGCCTTTGTTAGAACTCACATAGAGAGACGTCAGCACATACCCCCCCCTTAAGATAGAAGCTCCCCATCCTCCCTGTCAATGTAATCAAATGCCCAAGCCGTTAATCAAAATCGAGTTATCTGGGTCATAATCAGGGCTTTATCCCTCTACAACCACTGGAGAGGCATGTGACTCTGCTTTAGATTTTTCGATCACAAATCTGCTACAGAGCTACCTCAGACTAGGCAGAAAAGTCTTAGTTTCTGGTAACTTGAATTTAACATACACCTCCTTCTTCACATTCACAGTTTCAAGTTACCAGAAACTCAGATGTAAATACAGCTCCTCCTCACATTCACAGTTTCAGTTACTCTCTTCAAAGGACAGCACTTACGGTTCTTGGAATTTAGTGTCTCAAATAAGTAGATGCCATAGCTCTCAAATAATCAGGGACAAACCCAGAAAAAAATCGAGGACAATCAGGGACATTTTTCAAATATTAATACTTTTAACTTGACACATTGGCAGAATAAAAGAATGTTAATCACTATACATTTTGCAAAATAAAATAAATCTATACCTCTTACTTACTGCCATTGTTTATTGAGTATAATTCACCACCTTTCCTCCAACAGTCACCAGTTTTAGGAGGAATTAAGAGGGACAGAGCTAAATTTTGGAGTCTAAATCAGGAACATCCCTGGACAGTTGAGAGGTATGATAGATGTACTTTGTTTGCAGTGGGAGAAGGGGTACTAATCCCCACAGCTGTACTGCTGAGGTTCTCAGCACTTGGTTAAAAGGTGAGTGATATTTTTATGTGCTCAGCTTCAGGCACAAGAAAGGTTTGAGGTACCATGTATCCTGAAATGCTGATGCCATTTTTAACACTAAAGTTTTCATGCCTCCTCTGTCATCTCATCCAAGAATGGGCAGTACAAAGAAAGTAGGAAAAACTGCTTCCTTAACAGTGGCAGACAGTTCAAAAAGAAAAGTAGTGTCAATCCCAGCTTTCTTTATTTGAAGCTAGCACATTTTATAACCATAGTAAAACATTTTAATAACTAAAATAGCAATACAGTAGCATTCAATCTACAACTGGGAAAGGCTTATAGTTTACTCAAACAAAATAAAATAATACATCAATTTGCTTGACTAAGAGGCAAAGTGAATATGTGAGGATTCTCAATACATATGATCATTACTAAACCTACACAGAAATGTACAGATTTTCAACTGAACCCCCCCCCCCCCAAAAAAAAGGATAAAGATGCAATAACTCTTGGCTAACAGAGAAACACTTCAACCTGCACCTTCTTGCAGAATACTGCTTGCATAATCCAGCCCTACCCTACCTTACACAATAGTCTGGGGAGGGACTGAACTGAGATTTTTTAAATGTTTCAGAGCTCTTCCTGTATTTCTCGTAGTGTAACCTAAAAAAGTACCACTGACACACCTCAATTAACTTGAAGAGTGCACCTCAGGTATATTTAATTTAGTCTTAACACAGCCTGGCCTCTGCCTGTTCCCATTCTGACAATGATACATAATGATCCAAAGAGGTATGTTTAGCCAGTGTTAGATGACAACCGTTTTTGTTAGGTCTTCCAGCCTGCACTATACTCAGAATACTACACAAGGCACCATTCAGTGCTACATAATCTCCAGAGACACAAATGGCAGCACAGAGGCAATGTTATGCCCTAACAGATGGCATAAAAAGTGATAGTAAAACAAAGTCTGAAATCTTTGTCAAATATTAAATTACTCGTCACTTTGTGGTTAACAATTCTCAATTAAAAGCATAAAATACCCTCTGTAGTTTACAAAATTAAACTATTTGGACCACATCTTTAAATGATGATAAACAAAAATATAACTGACAACATAACCACCCCCATTCTCTGCCTAGAAGAAACTGCCATACTTTTAAGCAGTAATTGGAAAGACAGCATACTAATTTTGAAATACTCATCAGGTGTCTTCAAGATGAAAATAATTATGTACAAGCTCCTGAACACTACAAAGTGTCAAACCAATTATAGATAAACTATTTCTATCCAAACTGAGCTGCATATTTTGCAGTTCAGCTGTAGAATTTTTGTCAGAATCAGTCTACATGCCATCAAAAAACTATCTAGCAGTGAAATGAAAGACAATTCTCCTGATGAACTAAGATATCTCATACCAAAACCAAGTAAAAAGCACTGTTATTAATGATACATATACCTTTAAAATTATACCATTTTCAACTGAAATATTTACCATTCACAGAGTGCAATTCAAATATTGACATCTATTTATCTTGGTGAGATCGTAAGGGTGTTACAAAGCCTTAGTATAACGTCAGATGTTGATCGTGTAGACCTGAATATAGTATACTGCACAGGTTGCCCATGTTTCTAATTGCATAGCATTTCAAACAAATGGTTATAAACCACACAGCAGATAATAAAACTGGGCAAGGCATTATAGTATTCCATCATTAGTATAAGGAATAAACTGTACTTGGTATTCCATCATTAATATCAGGACTAATGTGCACTTCTACTGCATTTTACTCTTGTCAAACAAAATAAAAGGGTAGGATTTGCATACACACACACTGGCAAATAAAGATCTTGAAGTAGATTTTATAAGCATGTATCAGCAAATTACCAGGAAAGACATGAAAAATAGAAAATATCAGTCTGCTTTTACAGCATTCACACAGGTTTTCTGGTGCTAAATGCTGATGCATTAATTTTCCAATTACCCACTTAATCCACTTTCAGCATTGCAGGAGAGCTGGAGGCTGTGGACCCTATATGACATTCATTAGTGCAAGGCAGATAACTAATCTTAAATGGGAGCTAGACCCATTGTAAGACACATGTACAGACATACACTCAGTAAACATGCCCATGGGGAGTTGGAAGATCACCAGTTTATCAACAGTATGTATTTGGGATGTAGGAGGAAACCAAAGCACACAGCAAAAATTCAAGTGTATTCAGAGAGGATGTGCGGGTCTGCACAGAAGACACCACAACTGAGAACCAAAACAGAGAACCAACGAAGGACTGTAAAAGCAGCAATGATAACTATAAAGCTCAACAGTTTTCTGTCAGTGTATGACACCAAGTACATTTATATATAGAGCAAGTTGCTTAATATACTAACATGCATTGCACTGTTTCTAAAATAAGCATGGTTAATTTATTGTGAAAGATTTTAAACAAAGTCCTAGGTCTTCATAATAGCTTGAAAGACAAACATCTGTTACAGTTAATGACACATTAGTTGTCTATGTCTGTCAGTACCCGAACAATGAATACCAGGTGGGGAACCCAACTTCAGTGGCGAGACACTAATGCAAATCCTTCTGAAAAAAGGAAAGATGTATAATGTGATGCATCTGTACCAAATAAAGATTTATATAGGGGGCTGTCAGACTAAATACAATCTAACAGCCACTTTAATGGTCCAGAATGAGCATTAAACAAGAAAGGGCACTGAATGCAAAGTTTGCAGATTCAAATTTTAAGTTCTGTGCAACAAAGATGGCAAAGCAACTGGCACAACAAAAGGCCTAGTGGTTAAATAGCACAATGCACATATATACAGAAGCTGTAACTTAACCACTCTCAAAAGGTCCACAAATTGGACCCCAGGATCCCAGACAGGGGTGAAAAAGAGGATGCATTAGGAGTGATGGACAAAATTTAGTATATGTACTTGGGAGCCCTATGATTCATCAAAGCACAGATTGTGCAAGTCCTGTCCTAAAGACTGCATTATGCTGAAAACAATGCAGTTTCTTTATGAACCAGCCTATGACACTGATATCACCCCATCAAAATCAGTTTTCCCAGAGTTGCAGCAGTCTTGAAATATGACAGTACAGCGGTATAAAAGGAATGTTTTAAAATGTCTTTAAAGAACACTTTCCACCTGGGAACAAATAGCATTTTTTTGGTTATCACAAGCCTTGACCAGCAAACCCTTTCCAACACTATATCCTGCTTAGCAGTAGAGTAAAGTATTGGTAGGATGCACATGTGGCCACTTACATTTTCACTATCACCTAACTGGTCCTGCATGTAGAATGTGCAAGGCACATAATGCCAACTACACTGTGATGGTACAACATTAAATCTCACTGTCAAGAAAGACAGACATGCAGTCCAACACAAGATTAGTCAGAATGCATGCAACTGAGGCAAACATTCTATTTTTTAAGTCACAGGTGCCTCATCAGAAAGTTTGAAGGTAACCAGTGGTGTATCGCATGGCTCAGTGCTGGGATCCCTCCTAATCAGGAAGAAGGACCTCTTGCTAACAGAGTTTGCAGATGAATGCAACTGACAGTTGTTGTCAAGTCCCTCCGTCTCCATAATGAAATCCTTCAGCAAGAACGTGCCCACATAAATATCTGGTGTACTGAAATTATTTTCAAATTAAATGCAAAAAAGTGCAGTAGTGACACATTTGGTAGGCTGTCCCTCCTCTCATCATACAATATAAGGCAACACCTCACTACAAAATGAGAATGCAGTTAGGGGCTTACGAACAAATGTTGGTAATTCCCTCTCTTTTGATAATCATGTGACAACAGTAGTCAGAAAACTCTCCAACTTAGCACAGATGATTGCCAAGGGAATATCATCCAGGTCTAAAGAGATCATTGGCCTACTCAATGTTGAATATAAAGGAACAATCACGGAGTACAATGCCCCACTTGAGATGCACTTCAATAAACAAATCAAACTATTAAAAAGCTCACAGGCTTAAAGACCTAATCTACCAAGAGAGGATGGAAGCACTGTCCCCCTATTTAGTATCCTATAGACTCTTAAGGGAAGATTTATACCTTGTCTTCTGCTCTATTAGAGACCCAGCTGTCCTGGATCTCCTTTATTTCTGCAAATACTACAAATAGAACACCCAAAGTCCTAAATCATCATAAGATAAATAACACAACATGAAGAGACAGATTCACTACACGTCTCCTCCCCCACTTCTGGATCAGACTACATTTGCAGGTTAAGAAGTGTGATACATTATCATTCTTCAACCAGAGCCTAGATGACTGAATGGGTATATACAAATTTACCACAGGAATGACTGTCCTAGACCTCTTGAAAAAGGGGGTACAGATAAAGCATAAATGGTCATAAGACTCAGTTGCCGTGAAACTCATCTCCCTTCCCCCAAGAAAGTTTAGTTGAACTTCTGTCATTCAGTCCTAATTTTACACTGGCAGCTTCTCATCAGGCACTAGGCACATTTGTCAAACACACACCATCTGTATCCCACCACCACTACTGCACTTCATGACAGGTGATCTATTGGCTGTCATAAACATGTACCATGTGTTACAGGCACAGGGGCACTAGCATAAAGGACACTAGAATGAAGGCAATGTTGGATGAAACCATCTAAACTGGCACTGCATTTGGAAACAATCGGACAAGTGTTTTGGAGGGCAAAGTCCTTCAAAACTCAAGGGCTGTACACCTGCAGCCCAATCACGTGCTCTCTTCCTATGATAATAAACTCTAACACTACTATACCTTGGAAGAAATTAGATTTTCCCATACAACATCAAGTTCAGTCACAAACTATTTGATGAAGTGTACCTGACTGCATATGCTGTCTTCCCACCAGGGTCTGACTGCATATGCTGTCTTCCCACCAGGGTCTTACTGCATATAGGTTCATAGGTTGATACTAGACTATCTGCCCTAGGGAATTTATAATCTTAGCCAGAGTATGTTTGGCTTTCGCCACCCTTTAAGATTAGTTGACTATGCCTCTGTATAGTAGGTCACAGAAGGTAGCCCTTTTAAGGTTTGTTTACTGTACCTCTGTCAAGCAGCGACACAGGAGAGATCCCAGGGGTAAACTTACGATCTCCCATCCATTCGTCAAGATTTCTCTTGAAGAGAGTCAGTGAGGGGCTCTGCCTGACATGGATTGGGATTTTGTTCCAAAGTGAGGGGAGCCTATGGGATATTAATCTGTCCCTCCAGCATGTCCTACTTATTTCTGTGCTGAGGTTCAGGTCCCTGGAGCGTGTAGCTCTAAGGGATTTAGATTTCCTGAGGTGAAGCATGTCCATTAATTCTGGGTTGGACATGGCTTTATACGTCAGACACAGATCGCCTCTGAGTAGGTGGTACGCAACTGAGTAGAGCTAGAGTTTCTTTAGCCGAACTGCATAGGGCATCTGTTTGAGCCCCTTGATCCTCTTGGTGAGATACTTTTGGGGTCTTTCCAGTTGCTGAAGGTGTCGGGTAAGGTACATCCCAAACGGGGCACTGTACTCAATTATGGGCCTGATAAGTGATGAGTAGAGGGGCACAATGACCTCTCTTGATCTAGATGTGAACCCTTTCATGATAAGGTGGGCTATATAGAAGGTCTTTCTAACCACTTTGGCAACGTGATTGTCAAATGAGAGATTGCTATCTACTTGGGTCCCCAAGTCCCTAATTACTTCTTCCGTACTTAATAGATTACCACTTATGTGGTAATTTGTGGGCACTTTGTTTTTTCCAAAGGGGATGACTATGCACTTTTTGGCATTTAGCTTTAGGCCATGGCCCTGGCACCAGTTATCCGTCTCTGTGAGACCCTTTTGGAGGATGCTTGTGTCAGTCGGAGAGTCAATTATAGCATCCAATTTGCAATCATCTGCGAACTTGGTCAGCCATACTCCACCCATGTTAGCCTGTACCTCGGAGAAATATATACCGAACAAGAGAGGTCCCAGGACTGAGCCTTGTGGGACACCACTTGTAACTGGTTTAGAGTCTGACATGGCACCTGCTATTCTGACCATGTGGGTTCTATCCCTGAGCCAGTTTGCAACCCATCTTGTGACATAGGGGTTGATATTTAAGCTGGTGAGCTTATTTATGATGCCCGAGTGGGGTATTGTGTCAAAGGCCTTTGCGAGGTCCAGGTAGGCTGTGTGGACTACCTTCCCTTCATTTATGGCTTTGGTAACTGTTTCAAAGAAGTCAACCATGTTCAAGAGGCAAGATCTGCCCTTAACGAAGCCGAATTGGGTAGGATCTAGTGTCTGGAGGTTCCCAATGTCTTTGTTTATAATTTCCATGATGATACGTTCCATAGCTTTGCAGACCAGGTTAGTCAGGCTTATAGGGCGATAGTTTCCGGGGTCTGTTGTGGCACCACCTTTGTGGAGTGGGACCACTGTTGCTGTACGCCATTCCTTGGGAACATATCCTGTAGTAAGGCTGAGATTGAACAGTGACTTTATATGAAAGTTTAGTTCTTCTTGGAGCTCATGTAAGACGCAGCCCGGGACACCGTCTGGTCCCATTGATGCTGTGTTTTTTGCTTTGGAGAGGGCAGCTCTCACCAGTGCATCTGTGATCTCAGGTAGGCTACACTCTGTTGGGATAGACATTTGCTCTTTTAGCGGGGAAGGGGGGGGGGGAGTTTGCACTGAACCTTTCTGCCAGGATGTTGGCAATGTCTGTGGGTTCAGTGAATTTTTTGTCATTTTGCACTAACTCAGAGCATATCTGGGAGTTGCCTCCCAGGTTTCTGACATAACTAAAGAAGGCCTTGTGATTATCTTTAGTGTCTTGTGCAATTTTTCTTTCAAAGCTGGCCTTAGAAGATTTTATGAGGGATCGTAGTTTCTTGCTAGTACTGATCAGTGACTCCTTCCCTTTTTGGGATTTTGCTCTGTCATGCAGTAGCTTTCTCCTTCTGTTGTATAGCTTATTTATGGCCGGGGTCCACCAGACAGGTATCCTGCCTTTGGAGGAGTGAGTCTTGGTTTTATTTGGGATGGCATGCTCCATGCATTCCTGTATGTGTCCATAGAATGTTTTTGTAAAGGATTCTGCATTTTGGGCCATACTGTCCACTGGCCCGGGGGCTTTGAAGGATTCCACCTCAGTTTTGAGGAGTGTGAAGTTTGCTTTTGAGAAGTTCTTCACCGTGGTTTCCTTGGCTAGGGGTGGGGACAGAATATGGATGCTCAGTGAAATTTGTTTATGGCCTGATCTTACCAATGAGGGATATACCTCTGGTGTGGAATATAGAGACCCCATGTTGGTGATGACCAGATCCAGTATGTTTTCCCCTCTTGTGGGAGTGGTGACCAGTTGTTCCATAGCATGTGAGTTTATAAATTCTAGGAACCATTGGGCGAGGGTGTTTGGGCTTGAGTAGTTTTCCCAATCGATGTTTGGGTAGTTGAAGTCACCCAATATAATAGTGTTTGGAGAGACCTTCATATTCTTCAGTGTTCTCAGGAAAGCCGAGTGAGGTTCCTGTGTTTGGGAGGGTGGTCTGCAGGCTACAAACTGAAAGGCAGTTTTGCCCACTGTTAGTTGCACATGGATGGTCTCCGAAGTTTCGTGCAGTGCCACTAGTAGCCTGGAGGTGTGGGTATCTTTGATAAATATGGATACTTCCCCTCCTTTTGTGGTTAGGTCCGAGTTTTGGGACTGGAAAGCATGGTATGAAGTGTAGCCTGGTAGTGCTGGGGTGCTCTCGGGAGCCTTGAACCAGGTTTCTGTTACTGCACAGATATCGATATTCTCCATACTGAGGAGAGTCTCGAGTGCGTGCATCTTGAGGTTTAGAATTCTGGCATTGAGCAGCATTACCCTTAGTTTTTTTTTTCTTTGTGTTGTCTATGGGGCTGGGTTTGTCTTTTGAGTCTTGCCTAAAAAGGCACTATGGGGGAGGCAAGAGCCTTAGCCAGTATTCGAAAACCCAGGGGTGACAGGTGCAAGCCGTCCCTTGCGAAGCAACGTGGCTTGTCGAGCATGTCATCCCAGGCTTAGGCCACGTAAATTGCACACATCATGGTTAATCTATCACCTTAACATGCTTTCAGTTACTTCATAAGTTACTTTTCTTGATTCCCCAGTATTATGCCTCGCAAACTGCATTTAGTACTTTGGGACTTCAGTCGAAGATCACAGACAGTGTATATACTGTAGTCATCCTTTTATGGTGTTTCTTTGTTCCCCACAGTTGTGCAACTGTGGAATTAGGATATTTAAATAAGTGGGGGTGTGAAGGCAAAGATCCCTAAATGAAGGGGCAGAATGTCTTGCACCCCTGCAAATGAGTATTTTGGTGTGATGTGCTGGGTAGTTGTGTCAATCATTTGTGATTGATGCATCAGTTTGCAGGCATTTGGGAGTCAATCTTTCATAGGGGTAGCATACAACACACATCCCCTGTGCAAGTACACTCATTCATTTTCTGACACCAATTTTATCTCATTCAGGATCAAGGAGAAGATGGATCCTAATCTGCTGCTCAAAGGGCATAAGATAGAGAACCTTAGTCTTAGACAGGACACCAGCCATCATAAGAAGAGAGCACAAGCGTGCACGCGCAGACACACATCCACAGAGAGTTCTACTACTTCACCTAGTCACGTCTTAGGGATGGGGAAGAGAACTGAAGACCATGGCAAAAACCAAGGGGTATAAAAACAGAACATGCAGACTCCACAGAGAAAGTACCTCAGCTGGAAGTGAACTACACAAACAAGCACTGTAAGGAGGCAGTTCTGTTTATTTGATCAACCATATACTACTGTTAAAAACAAATCATTACACTCCCCATTTTTTCTCATTCCTTATTACACACCCCCCTTCATGATTTAATTGTAAATACATATTGTTTCTTCATGAATTACCTTGAATATGTTTTACTCATACAGAAACTTTTGGTCTTTAGCCTATAAATTTGCACTGTTTTGCATGAAGTACTCTGTATATAATACAACTGCCCACACATATGCAGTCCAACAGCACTTTTTTCTGGACCTTTTTCTCTCCTCTATCTAACTCAGTGTTGATCTTCACCAGCTGAACACGGGCCCATTCATAGCCTGGCAGTGTGGGATCACCCTACAGATCTGCCAGGGTAAGAGTCTGTATGGAGGGGGACATTAGCTTGGCAGATGCTGGGAGTGCTCTAACAGAACCCAGCAATGGAGGGAAATTTTTTCTAGTTATGCACCTTACCCATCCCCCACATGGTGAAATACACACCTGCATCACAGCAGGGACTGTCTAACACTCCACTATGTCCAAGCATTTGAGCTCTCTCACAGGAAAGGACAGGCACTACCATCGCTGGCTTCGGCAGCCACAGTGCATGCCTCCTCAAGGACCAGCCCCTGCTTTTAGTGTTTCTGAGATCCTCACCTCACACCACCAGATTGGTAGGCAAACCTGGCTGGGAAGCCACCTCCCTCCTAAGCAGCACTCATCCATACTCTCTGAGCTACTAACTGAACAAAGGGTCACCCAAATTATAGTCAGGGGGTTATCCCTCTATACCACTGGCTAGCTTCACTCCTACAGTGCTTTAATACTTTTAACATAACACTGGCACTTGGGCTACTTCTGACACACCTACACACAGGATCAGTACGGTACCCTGGTCAACAAACTTATAAATATTCAACCACTTGCGCAACAATCACCCCACTATACAGTCTCTCCTGTACCTAGAGTTACAGGTAAATATAACTCGATCATTCACCGTCCACATGTCTACCAGACAGTAAATTACCAGCAGATATCTGGGAGAAGGCAAGGGCATGATATTCACTGTTTTATTTAGAGTGAGGAGGAAATATTAATCTAAGGTTCCAGAGCAGCATTGTTGGCATGTCCTCATTTCAATTAATGTTTAGATGATGAATATATATGACATCCTGGAAACAGCCTCACAGAATTCTTGAACAGGAACATCTCTGTAGGATACAGTAAATCTCTTCAAGGATGGATAATCCAAAATCTATCACTGACAAGACCACAATGAATCTACATACTCCAGAAGCATAACATTTTAACACACTGCTAAGCCACCTAACATGAGCAGACAAACAAAATATACACACACACACACACACACACACACACACACACACACACACACACACACACACACACACACAGAGAAGACTCGCAAATTAACATATAAAACCATACCCACACAGGACTTTTTTTATGAGGGGTAAAGACACACACACACACACACACACATATAATTTTAACTTCAAAAGGTGTCAGTGTCACAGACGAAAGAAAATGGCAACTCTTGGAATTCTGACAATATCCCATGTAATTTTGCTTTACACCCTTCATTCAATACTGCCGTCTCAAAAAAGGCAATGTTACATGACCAGGCTTCAAAAAGCAGCATCAATTCCAAAGGCAGTGATGCACATTTACTGGAATATCCCCAGAGATCAATCAACTAGCTTATAATAGAACTTGACACAAAAAAAGAAGTAATGTACTCACCATAACGTTTCATGTTTGTAGTCCATCTCACCCTTCATTCTTACACATGGGTTTGAAGCCGATCCTCGACTCTGACTCTGCCTTTTTACAAGCTCAAAGTCTTCTAGTTGGCTCATGGCTAGGTAGGTATTCCATGGTGCACCAGCACAATCCCCAGATCTTGTTTGCTGCTAACTAAGAGAAATAATAAAAATACATACAGAAAGAACCCAATAATAAAAGGTCTACAATTAATAATAATAACAATTTTTTTCTGTCTCCAGATCCTTCCAGGATGGGGGTAGGAGGGTGGGTTCACAAGAATGAAGGGCGAGATGGACTACAAACATGGAACGTTATGGTGAGTACATAACTTCTTTATGTTCTGTAGTCCTATCTCGCCTTCATTCTTACATATGGGACAGCTTCCCTAGCACCTTATTCTTGGGTGGCTCAAGGAAAAATACTCCTGAGTACCGTGGAACCAAAGGATGCTCTACCCCTGGAGGTCAAAAACAATTTATAATGAGTAATAAATGTGTGAGAGGTAGCCCAAGTTGCTGCTGCACAGATATTACCAAGCAGGACCTTGGCTTGAAAGGCTGCAGAAGTAGACTGAGATCACGTTGAATGAGCCTTAATTTTGAAAGGTAAAGGCTTACCATCAGAAGAGTTAATGTAAGCTATACAGCTAGAGATCCAATTAGAGAGGGTCATTTTGGAAACTGGTAGGCCTAATCTGGAGTCTGAGAAGGAAATAAATAATTGGTCTGACTTCCTGAATTCCTTCGTCCGGTGCAAATAAAAACGTAATTGTCTATGAACATCCAGCTGATGAAACCTGTATTCTGCTGAGTTGTAATGATTAGGGAAGAACAGCGGAAGCTCTATGGACTGGTTCAAAGTGTTTTGGGAATAGATCTTGGGGACAAAGGCTGGATTAGTACAAAGAGATATTCTCTTTCTGTGAAATATCAGATAAGGGGGTTTGACAGACAGTGCTTGTAACTCTGACACTTGTCTAGCAGATGTGATTGCCACCAGACAGAAATTTCAAAGGAGACGAATGAGATGGCTCAAAGGGTGGAGACGTTAATTTGGATAGGACAAAATTCAAGTCCCATGAAGCAACCATTTCCTGAAGGGGAGGTCTTAACAAAGTGGCACCTTTAAGGAAGATCTTGCACAACCTATGTGACATCAGATTAGAATCTTGTAGACCTAGATGAAAATTAGAAATCGCTGCCAATTGAACCCTGATTGTGGCAGCCGCAGATCCCTGGTGGAAAAGTTCAGACAAGAATTCCAAAACCACTGGAATAGAAGCAGTATAAGGGTCAACATTCCTTTCCTCAGCCCAGATAGAGAAACTCCTCCATTTACTGGAATATAATTTCCTAGTGGAGGGTTTATGAGAAGATGTAAGGATAGGAGTCACGGAGGGTGAGAAATCGTGAAGCCTGACTAGGGATGGAACTGAAGCAGCCAAGCAGTCAAATTGAGAGTGTGTAAGCTGAGGTGAAGCGAGCCTGACATGTGTGTCAAGAGATCTGGCACTAGGTCCAGAGTCCATGGATTGTCTAAAAGGTGAGGCCCGAGAAAGGGGAACCAAACTTGCCGAGGCCAGTAAAGAGTAATGAGGATCAGTTTGCTTCCCAGCTGTTTCGCTTTCTGAATCACCTTTGATACGAGAGGAAAGGGAGGGAAAGCATAAGGAGACCCAGAGGCCAATCGTGAACAAGTGCATCTCTCAGTGACTTCCCCGGAGGGGCGGGGTGAGGGAGAAATAGCTGAAGCATTTGGCATTGACTGGGCTGGCAAAGAGATCGCAGAAAGGCTGTCCCCATCTGCTGAAAATCTGCTCCACTATTTCCTGCTTCAGAGACCACTTGTGAGGCATCAAAATTGCCCGGCTGAGCTTGTCGGCTATCATGTTGGTTGTCCCCGGGATGTGCATCGCCACCAGAAAGCACTGGGAAGATATCGCCTATTTCCAAACCCGAATGGGCTCTCGACAGAGTGGTTATGATCTGGTTCCGCCTTGTTTGTTGGTATACCATGCTACCGAGATGTTGTCCGATTGTATTGTAATCGTCCCAAGAGGGAGAAGGTCGTGAAGTGCTTGCAACGCCAGGAGCACCGTCCTCATCTATAGAACACTGATATGCAGGTGAGCCTCGTGATCTTGCCATGTGCCTTGGACAGCCCTGCCTGGATAATGCCCCCCCACCCTATCTGTAAGGCATCCATGGTCACAGTGGCAATGGGTTGGCGAGGGACAAATGGAGTGTCCATGGTTAACTGATTGGGTTGAAGCCACCAAATGAGGTCCTTCTTGCAAGAGTCTGTTAACAGAATGTGGTGAGTTAAGGGCAGTTGTTGGAAGGACCACTGGGATGACAGGAGCCACTGAAGAATCCACATGTGTAGTCTGGCTAGTGGCACTAGTAGTATGGTAGAAGCCATGGTCCCTAGAAGCTTCAGAACAGTCTTGGCCTTGACTTTTTGGACAGAGACAAGACAGTGAATTTGAAGTAGCAGATTCTGTGCCATTTCTACTGGAAAATTAGCCAACATGGCTACTGTGTCTATTTCTGCGCCTTTAAAAATCACAAATTGAGAGGGCAATAAGGCAGATTTTTCCCAATTTATAGTAATCCCCAACTGGGCACAAAGTTGAATAGTAGCCTCCCTGGTCTGAAGAAGTAGATGCCTGGTGGGGGCAGTCAGGAGCCAGTCCAGATATGGAAACATCTGGAATCCTCGACATCTCAGGTGAGCTGTCACTACTGCCATACATTTGGTGAACACCCTGGGGGCTGTGGTGAGACCAAAGGGCAGAGCACAAAACTGGTAGTGACTGGCTCCCAGCCAGAAGCATAGATGACTCCTCAATGCCCTGTCCATTTTTAAGTGGTAGTAAGCGTCTTGAAGGTCTATTGAGCACATCCAAGTGTCTTTCCCTAGTAACAGGACTACAGACTGCAGTGTTACTATCCACAACTTGTCCTTCTTTACAGATTAATTTAATTTGCTATGGTCCAAGATGGGCCTCCAGTCCCCTGTACATTTTGGCACTAAAAAAATCTGGAGTAAGTTTCGAATCCTATTTGGTCTGTGGGGACAGTTTGGATGACTCTTTGCCAGCAACTTGTTGACTCCCACAGTTGCTTGATCCCTGTGATTGGGTGGAACATCTGGATCCTCTTGGGGATATAAGGTGGCAGAGAAAAGGGTATGGAATAACCTCTGGTGATAATTCTTTATACCTATCTGTCTTGAGTGATACTTAGCCAGGCTTCCGGATACAAAAAAATGCGACCCCCGACCAGCTCCAGAGAAGCACAGTTGGACCCCACATCAGAAGCACTGGTAGGGCCAGCCCTGAAACAAATCACAGCCCCCCTGGTTTTGCGGTCCGCCCCTGCCTCTAGGGCAATGTCTACCATTTCCTCCTCCTCCTCTGAAGGAGGAGTCACCATGTGGATCCTGGAAAAACCTCTGGGGCTTCTTGAACCACATTTCACCACCTCTCTGACCCTTGGGATACGGTCTAGAAGGGATGGTAAAACGTACTCCCACGGCAGACAGTGTTTTCCCTTCTTGCTCGCACCGGGTGAGTGTGTTCTTTACCTTAGGTCCAAACAATGAAGAACCGTTAAAGAGGGCATTGGTAAAGGTAGACTTGAATGGTTCCGCAAAATTACACAAGCGCATCCAGGAATGCCTCCTTAGGGAAATTCCTGAACCCGCTGCTCTGCTCGCTCCGTCGGCTACATAAGAGATGAGCCTCATGGACGAGTTGACAATAATATTCAATGTGGACAACTGGGCAGACACCTTATCAGGGACTCCCTCAGTGGATGTACCTTGTAGAGTCTCTCCTAACTCCTTAAGGAGATCTCTCTGAAGCCTCAAAGTGTGTTAGGTAGTTCAGAGATCTAAGAGTAAATGCCGCTGATGAAAAGATACGCTTCCTGTATCTGTCCATCATTCCAGATTCTTTATTCGGTGGATGGACAGAAGTAGTCGTCTCTGCTAGCTCCTTTTTAATGGCCGCCGCCACCACCATGGCATCTATGGGAACACCCTTTGACAAACATTACTTCTCCTTGGGAGCTGACAGAAATTTATTTGGTCTCCTGGGGACTGGCTCCACGGCATCAGGAGTATCCCACACCTTCTGACTAACGAGGTCTAACAGTTCATCGAAGAGTGGAGACACCCAAGAGGCTGAAGGTTGGGACCCGAAAGTCTTCAGGTACACTGACTCCTCATCAGAAGGGGTAACAGTGGGCCAGCCGCACCTCTGCTTAAGGATCTCCAAGATGTCTACAAAGGAGACATCATCAGAGGACTATTTGGGGGACCCTTCTGACTCCTCAAGGTCAGTGTCAGAGGTAAGATACTCGTCCTGGGAGTCTACATGCTTCCTCTTGCATGTCGTCTTTCATGGGGGCTCCTCGGAAGGATATTCTGGGGTGGTCTCAGATGAATGGGGGCCACCAGCTGGGGGCTCCTGAGGCTGCAGGTCTCTGCTGTCCAGAGAGGGAGTAGGTGCTGACACAGAAGTAGGTGCCCGTGAAGGGAAGAGTGTCGGTACCCCTGGTAGGAGCTGATGATTGGGACAGCACACTCATCATCTCGAATGCCGACCTCTCTGGCTCTGAAGATCTCCCCGGCTCCGAGGAGACCAAGGATGCCATCAGCTCCAGAGCTATCGGCTCTGAGATAGATGTAGGGTCCGAGCTCACCCTAGCCGATGCGCCGACAGGAAGGCTCACAACCGAAGAGGTTCTGTTCCAGGCGTCCCTGTCGGGGCCAACCGGGGAGCTTTGGCTCCTAGACACCATGGACGGCACCGAATATGTCGGAGCGGAACCCGGCTCCGAAACAACCTCAGGGGTGCTGGAACCGAGGGTTCCACCAAGGGTACCGAACACTCCGGCTCCGAAAGTCCAGCATGGCTCGGAGGAATCACAGAAGGGGTAATAAACAAAAGTGGCCCCAGAACCGACTGGGTCAGAGCCAACAACATTTTAGGTAAGGCAGATGACTTCAGGAGTCTCAGCACTATTCTCTCCACATCTTCTTCCAATAGGCTCCTGGAAGACAGTGTGGGAGAACGGGATCTCTGTAGTATGGGTGACCTTAATGTAGGAGAGAGCGGTATGGGATCCGCAGACCGGCTCCGATGTACGCTATCAGTGGTCGGCTCCGAACTACCTAGTGCTGACACTGTAGCAATAGTAGTAGTAGCACCCTCGATCAGCTCCGAACTCAGTGGAGCTGAGGAGGCAGCAGGTTTGTCAGTTTTAGAAATTTTGAGAGGCGGCTCCAATGCAACAGCCGGCGCCGGTGAGGGCCTCTTAGAAGATTTAGATTTTTCCTTTTTCAATCCATGTGACTTAGAAGAGGAGGAAGAGCTAGCCAGATCTTCCTCAAAAGAGGGCTTAAGGAGACCTAATATAAAAGTTTATTCTTTCTCTCCTGCAATACCCTGGCACTAAATGAGTGACAAAAAAGGCATGTTTCCTGTAAGTGGATGGCCCCAAGACAGTATACGCAGTTAGTGTGGCCATCCATTATAGACATCTTCTGTGAACATTTCATACACTTTTTAAAGCCAGAGGGCTTATGATCCTTGACCTTCTTAGACATCTCACAGAAGATTGCCAATCAGACACACACAGAAAAAAAGGGAAAGTGGGAGGACTAGGTCCTCTAACTTAAATGGGACTAGCCGTTAAAGTACTAGCAGATACACAACCATGAGGACTAGGTCCTCTAACTTAAATGGGCCTAACCCTGGTTACAGAAAGAAGGGAGAAAACCTAGATCCCCTAACTAAAACGGACCTAGAAAAGGAAAAGGTTCAGAAAGACAAAATTTAACAGTCTCGCACACACAACGGAGAAAAAAAGACAATCTCTAATAAGTCAAAGAAAGAGAACGAAGGTCAAAAACCCCATTCTAACTGCAAATACAAATATGCGGAGAGCTCTGCAAGCAAAAGCTATTTATTTTAAGCTAAGAACACGCTCAGAGAAAGCTTATCTAAATTTTATGAAATACTGCACAAACAGTCTAAACTATGCGCAAAAGCGCCTACAACCATTAATATCAACAATATCTGAACTATTAGAATATATATATATATATATATATATATATATATATATATATATATATATATATATATATATATATATGTAGCAAGCCAGTGAAAAAACTAACAGGCACACAGGATACCAATGAGAACGATAAGGCCAACTGTTTTCAGAAAACTTAACACAGGAAGAAACCCAGTAAATGTTAATCTAACTACAAAAACGACACTAGTTAACAGCTAAATAAAGCTATCTAAATATGAAAAACAGCAGAATTTAGCCAAAAAAACACCAAAATGTTTTAAACTTAGCCACGGCCAAGAAGAAGCATATCCGCACTAGTCGATGCGAAAAACGAGATCTGGGGATTGTACTGGTGCACCATGGGATACCTACCTAGCCACAAGCCAACTAGAAGACTTTGAGCTTGTAAAAAGACTCGAGTCGGAGCCGAGGATCGGCTCCAAACCCATGTGTAAGAATGAAGGCGTGACAGGACTACAGAACATTGATATTTAGCTGTCAAGTTACCTGTTCTGTTGCCTGTCTACCATAATCACGTTCAGGACTAATGCAAATAGCAGATGAACATGTCCACAGAATTCCCATATGCCTCCCCTGTAATAAATATATCCTTAATGCAGGCAGAATTTATGAGGCTTGAGCTCAACAGCTGATGTGTTCAGCTGCTGTTGCCTGAGGTACATTAACAGTGAACCTGACTGGTTAAGTAACATCCTTAATTAAACTTCATCAGTAATGTATATCACACAGTATTAAGGCTATAGCTACTGAGAAGCCTAGGACTGCAGGACAAACTTTTAACTCACTCAATCTCCACATGCAACTAAGCAAATCACTGTTTTATGTCATCTCATAAAAGAAGCACTTACTCCAGGTGGCTCTTAACCAGTTAATGGTTACTTCTTGCCACAGGCCATAAAATTCACTTCACTTGATTTGCCATGTAAGAAACACTAGGCATAGGATCTAAGATGCAGGATTGAGGCATCATTACTATCCATTAGGGGCCAAGCCTATGTACAATTTACTGCCTATCAAGTGACATGCAAAAATAGATGGTGCAAAATCTTCATCTTTTTTTTCTCACTGAGACTTGCATTTGTTGAATTTTTCAAGTTGTCAGATGGAATTATGTCATCAGTCTGAGTCTGCTGAATGTGAAAACAACATTGTCCATACTGTGTGTGACACTTCTTCCCTCACCAAACCAATCCCATATCATGAGCTTCAACAAAACTATGTTTTCCTGATATTGGGAATTATATCCATGATCTTTAACTGTAATTTCTGATTTCATTAAAATTTTTTAGTGAGTACATATACGCATAGCAATAAAATAAGGTGTTTTTTCCATTGTAAAAAAATAAGCTGATGAGTAGACTTCATTTTATTATTTTTATATAGTAAAAAGATTTTCCCAGTACAAAGAACCTGAAGTAAAGAATATAATCAACAGGGTATTTCAAAAGCCAGGTGAAACAGAAAATGTCCGAAAAAGAGTTGCACAAAGAGGGGATACACAAGAAGGATGGTATATAAAATACTAGCAGAAACTAAGAAATGTTTAAAGTTCATGCAGCTTACAGAGAAAAATGTACAAGCAGATTATTAGCTCACCATTATCTGAAACAGTTAGTTTACAACTGAAGTAGTGGGGGAGCTAGACCTTAAAAGTACTTAAAAACAACATGTACAACAAAAGATAAGATTAATGAACAAATCCTGAAGTCTTACAGAACACATACATTTAGAATCCATCCAGATGTATTACACTCGGATGGCAACACTAGCGAATTCATAAGTTCAATGAGAAAACTACAGACACAGCAATGGCAGGGTTTGGAAAACATTGCCTAACAGATAGAATCATTGCTAAGGTGGGGGCAAGCATTGTAATACATTCATTTAAAAAGCTTGGGCTGTTTAAATGAATGAAGAATACGGGAAATGCCCTGGGTGCAAGTCTTGTAGAGATCCCATGTCATTTTAGAAATTCACATAAAGACTACTGAGGGATGTAAAGACAATTTAGTTAATATGATACAAGCAGATACACACAAGACATTTGTAAACTTTACTAACAAAAAAACAAATTGCAAGAGAAAATGCTGATGCGATGCTGTTGTAAAAAATTATCATTGTAAGAATCAGGGCTCAGCCCTAGGAAAGGATTATTTTGTTAAGAGTAAGCAGTAGTGTATACTGGTTCTGGTTGATTAACAATACAGTCAACTTACATTTCATGGGTAAAGGCAACAATCAACATATAGTAAAAGAATACATGCAAGAAACGTAGCACAAAGTAATGATGGAAACATCATGTAAAATGTACCGCTAAAGATGAAGAGGCTAATACTTGTATACGACATAAATACAAATGACAATGCAGAAGCCCAAAAATATCACTGAGCATACCGAACAAAGATGGTGACAGATACAAGACAGTATGTGAATAAAACATATCAGATTTACAAGACGTTAAGGCCAAAACAGAATTGCAAAAAGCCAGTAAAAAAAGAGTTTAAGCAGTTAGTTCAAAAACAGCATCACCTTTTTAAAGGCTGTTGCGTAGAACAGATCAGAGTGAAAGAATCTAATTTGTCAAGTTACAATTTAGCAGAGAAATTTATACTGATAATTATATCCAATTGTCAAAGACAGAAAGAACAGGAAAACATTAACAGAAAAAAAGTGTGAACATAAGAGGAATGTGAGGTGCAAAACAAAAAAAGACACTGAAAGAATATGAGACAAAATTGTTGTCATGTCAGGTCAACACAATGCAAGTGAGACTGCTCAAAGCAAAACACCTGAATGCTCAACAGAACAATGGCCTACTTGGTACAATGACTTCCATGTTCCAGTGTAAAGAGAATTTATTAGTTTAAGCTACTCAAGATTTTCAGTGATAATACCAGTACATTCCACATCCTCAGAAGCAGTAGTTCCATCTCTTGAGAAAATATCTACCATATCTGTGGAAATAGAAACTATAATGATCATTAACTGTGTATGTTTTAACAAACATCAACTAAAAGATTTTTCAAGAACACAGAAACTGCGTATATATAAGATATAGACACACACGCCATGTGATGACCCAATGGTCTAGAGGAACACTTCATGCACAATATAAATAAAACTACAGGAATTGTCAAGTCATGAAGAATTCATCTACATGCCAAGAATCCATAAGACATTCACTCACTTTACAGCTGGAAGCACACTAAAGTGGTCTTGTGCATAGAAAACCACACCACATGAGCCACATATTAGTGGCACCAACAATTTAATGAAAGACATGCATCTTACATCCCCCCCTTGTTCAGAAGCATAAATAAATGGCCTTCTGGGGAAGAACTTTGGAATGCAATTCAATAAGGTCTACAGATTTTATATGGTCTTTTTTAATAATATGCATATAGTCTTCCCATCATTTTTGCCAAATTTTGTTTTGTTTTTTTTTTAAACGTGTTCTTGAGTAGTATCCCATATTCTTGCTGGACACAAGAAGAGTTGTTCGTTAATTGGTATTGAAATTTTAAGATAATTAGATGTCCAGATGTTTGGGCGGCCACAGTGGTGCAGCAGTTAGCGTTACCGCCTCATAGCAAGAGGTTCTCTGGTTCGATTCTCGGCCGGGTGCCTTCTGTGCGGAGTTTGCATGTCCTCCTTGTGGTCGCGTGGGTTTCCTCCGGGTGCTCCGGTTTCCTCCCACATCCCAAAGACATGCAGTAGGTGGATTGGACACTCTAAATTCGCCCTAGGTGTGAGTGTGTGCCTTCTGTGGAAGGCTGGGCGCCGGGCTGGCAACTCAACACTGTAAAACTCCACTGCCAATCATGAGCGGACAGATTATCCGCTGTAGCAACCCCTAACCGGGAAAAGCCGAAAGAAGAAGAAGAAGATGTCCAGATGTTTGGCTGGATGTACCTACTTTTCAAGGGTCTTGGTTCATATTTTTTTATGTTTGCAGGTTGAGATGTGTGATATCCACCATACCCAGGTTCTCTCCAAATGGAGAGAAACAAAATGAAAAATATGCTACTGTAAGACGAAAAGCAAAGTGACTTTTTTCAAAAAACAGACTTTGTAGATCAAAAAGGAGAAACTGCACAAACATGACTCCCTGTCTGAACAGGAGCCCTACCCAAAGAAGCCAGAGAAAAGGGCAACAGATTATAGTAATAAATGCATAATATACCACCACCAAGTATACCGTTCACTTCTGTGGCCTTGGCATGACAGCCAACAATTCACAGGTTCAATGAAACTTTACTGGTCAGATAAGCCTTCATGTACTGAAGGACCATAAAACTGTTATAAGATTTTTTTTTTTTCATCTGCACATTATATAGAAAGTTAACAATTTTCATTTTACAGGTCATCTGAAAGTTATGAACAAGCACAGCTGTTACTTAAAAGAAATGTTTTAACCAATTAATTTCTCTTTGCAGGTACAAAATGTTATGGACTTTGCTGTCAAAGCATATACACTTACAACAGTGTACATCTACTTCTTTACATGTGAAACATAGTTTAGCATCATTTTTAAGGTACCAAGAGCAGCATGTTTTCTCACTGATTCATTCTACAATACCTACTTGTTTAATTTGGGAACAGAGAGTTGGAAAATATCCAGCACTCAACAGGCATAAAGCAGAGAAATTAATCCTAGATAGGATGACAGTCTAGTGCAGGGCATGCATGCACACGTACACACACCTACCCACAAGCTGAAGGGCAACTTAAAGGATCACCAATTCACATATGCCATGTCACTGGAATATGGAATGAAACTAAAGCATTCAGTAGAAACCCACAAAAGCACAGACAGGACATGCAAACTCTGCAAAGAAGGCATCCTAAACAAGGAAGAAACTCTAGAAATTAGTGTTGGGAGTTGGTAATTATAGCCACTGCTATAATGTCCTGCCTATTAATAAACAATTAATATCTATTATCTTTGGTCAGGGCTGGCAACTCGGCACCACTGCCAATCATTAGCGGACCGGAGTTCCGCTGTGGCGACCCCTAACCGGGAAAAGCCGAAAGACACAACAACAACATGTTTGGTTATTTTATCCATTTCAGAAAATGCCATCAGTATGAGCCAGATTATTGAAGTGCATGCTGAAACTGTTCTAATACACATGTAAATAAATGCATGTGAGTGGAGGAGAATAAACACTTGTGGGTGGTCTCATTTTCATTGACACATCTGGCATCTGCAATACCTTACGAGTAAAAGAAATAGCTAGGAAAGTTGCATGGCATTCACTGTCTGCAAACAGAATTTTGGTCAAATATTGTGTTGTGATTTTTAAAACAGTAGAAGATTCATTAAAGGGCTGAGAAATTATTCTCCCACTGGTAAGCATTGGTGGTTTGTGACTGGCCAAAACTGTAAGTGCTAGACAACCACTCTGGCTCAAACTAATCTAAGAGAAAATCCATGAAGTAAATCTTTATATACTATACAGGAACATAATTATGTGGCTGTTCCCTGTTGGTGCTTGTGCAATTTTTTCTGTATGAAACCAAAGCTCCGATTAAAAGTAAAGACTCTGTAAATATGACAGTTAATTTTAGGATAGATTTATAAATGGGTGTGTTCCTGTGTGCTGAAAAGTTGCTCATCTATTAAAGTGAACTCATAATATATTGAATACATCATGTCAGCCTTTTCATCTTGGCGTTTTGGAAGGTTGGGTAAGTGAGCATTCAGGTTTCTGAAGTCGACATTATATATATATATATATATATATATATATATATATATATATATATATATATATATATATATACACACACACACACACACACACACACACACACACACACACACATATTCATGTATATTTAAAACAGGCTGTGGTAAAATGTTTACCCGAGTCAGAGTACAGAAACTTTTATCGCCATTATACAATCAAGCATTTATCACCATTCCACTCATGTCACCAAGTATTTCTCGTCATGCTCGTCAACAAAATCATAACTGCAACCACACAATCAGAAAACACACTATGGCAATGTGGACCCAAATCTCCAAATAAACACTAAACAACATTATACTAATACACAGCTAAATTATAGAACTAACAACTATTACATAAACAAATGTTACAAATTACTGTAATGGCAGATCTGGAGTGACAGTTCTGTCATCACCACCTGTAGTAATAAAAATCAGCAGGTACTTTCTCAGTCCAGCTATGAGAACATTCTCAAGCCATCAAAGTCCCTCTCCCTCACCCATGATCCTCTGTTCCCAAAGACACAATCTCCAGATCTCAAATGACTGAGCCCAGCTTAACAACATCCACATATACCACTGACTGGGAACATCTGCTAGGTCTAGGTTTGAGGATGTTGGAAAGAAACATTACAGAGCTAATAATCCAGCTCTATCATTAAGTTAACTATGCAAGTTTCATACTTGAGGTTGGATTTCCATAAACTTCACCATCATCGTTACCTGTAGGTTCAGGTCCCAAGATATCCCCATTGGGTATGTGACAGAATAACAGTGGCACCAAAAATGACCGGGACTGAAAGTAGACATCCAGCTTACCCTACCATGTAGCCACTGCACAAATATCACCAAATGATGCATTCATGAAGAAGGATGAAGGGGTAGCTATGGTCTTGATAAAATGAGCTCTAGTTCAATCATTACAGATGGCCTGTGTTTGCTGACATTTCTAAGGCATTTTGATAGAGCAGGCTTAAATATTTTGGAACCCAGATTTTTGGATGCATAAGACATACATAGCTGATAATCTTTTTTAATTGCTACTGTTCTGTTGAAATAAAATCTGGGCTGTCTATGAATGTCCATGCAGTTCAATGTATTCAACCACATTAAAATAATTTTGGAGTAGCACTGGAAGACTTAATGTCCTGATTCAGATTTGTCACTTTCACAGCTTTATGTATAAATAATGAATATGGTCTCATGGACACAGTCTTTATGAAACACAACATTTGAAGAATGTACAGACAAGGCCAGAAGTTCAGAAGTGATAGAAGTGATAGCTGCCAGGAAAAGGATCATCTAAGAAGCAAGTCTCAGTTCACCAACAGCAACTAGCACAAATGGGGTGTTGTATTAAGTTTCAAGTATGAAATGCAGGTCCCATGGAGGAATATGATCCTTAACAATGAAGGCAGGAAAAAGATACCTTTGAGGAAAGAATTGCAAATGTTTAGCAATGCCAAAGATAAACAGCTGGATATCTGGTAAAAATTCAAAATGGCTGAGAAGTGAACTTTGATGGAAAAGTAGTTCATGTCAGAGAAAAAAAAATGAGACAAGTATTCTAAAATAGGGAAATAATAATGTAGAAAGATTTAAGCTATGGGGCACAGTTCAGACAGAAAAATGAGTCTACTTACCTTTGCATGATTTTCTCATACTGGGTGTCTTGTGTAAACTTAAGTACTTAGACCATCCTATCTAGATAGGAAGGGTCCCTTGTCATCAGTAGAATTGGAGAAACTGTACAGTTAAATGTAGGGAGTACAGGTACCACTGGGATTTGCCAGACAGTTATGCTAGAAATCTCCTGGATGGCCTCAGATGGAATGGCCTTTTCAGAAAGATAGGACACAGCAGGGGAAATCACACTAGTCAGGGCCAAAATGGGTTTATCAAAGTAACTTTGCACTTTTTTTATCTTTGCTTTCTCCAGGAAAGGCACAAAAGAACCCTTTAGGCCACTTCTGTATGACAGCATCTCTCTGGGACACGCTCTTGAAGTAGGAATAAAAGGGAAAGAAGTTGCTATGTTTGGAATTGGTTAGGAATTCAAACAGGTCTCAGCAATGAATCTCTAATACCAGACAGAGTTCTGTCTACAGACTGATTGGGAGGCCACTTATCTGGTATCAGCAGGTAAAGGCTGAGCAAGTCTCCTAAAGAAAGTACATTTGTGTAAGTAAATTTACCATAACAGTACATGTTCAAATAGATCACTGCTGCAGTAGCATAGAGCTGTGTGGGACATATCCATCCAAGGATAACATGTCTGTCGCATATACAAAAACTTTTAGATTCCTTCCTCATGTAACCTATTTACGATGTATGGGTGTAAAAACCCAGAACTTTCTTCAAACAAATGGAGGCGAAAGCCTAGAGAAGTACATATGTGCTAGGAGAAAAGAGGTAAAAGGGAAGGGAACTCCCAACCTAGCCAAAAGGTAGATCTGCAAAGAGAGCATCAGACAGAAAAACAGGGGGAATGGAGGGAGGGTTATACTAATACAACAGTGATCTACTTGATCATCAGCTGTTATGGTAAGTTTGCACACACAACTGTCTGGCAGTTTTGGGCAAAGGTTTAAGGCAATGTTCAATTAAGCAGCCATCTTGGGTTTGATTCCCACAACTTCCACTTATCTACTGTTTGACTCTGAGTAGGTCACTTAACCAGACATTGCTCCCAGTTCACCCTTGAAAAGGGACTGTATGTCCAATGAACCTACCTTATTAACAAAGGGCTGTTATTAATAGTACTACATTAATCTTTATATCACTGTTGCAGTAGCAAAAATATATATGGGACAACTGCCACAGACCACAATTGGCCAGAGTCCAGGATTCCCTTGAAGAATAAATTTAGCAAACCCTGTTCAGTCTGTAGAAAAGGAGTCAATCTTGTAATGTTTTCTAAAATTGTGTGTAGTTGCTTCTAGAACAGATCTAGAGTCCATCCTGTGATGGCATGGGCAAGTGCCAGCAAGGCCAGCTGGAGCTTTGTAAAGAATTATATGCCCTTTGAATATCAAACTGATTTATACAAGATGCTTGTGTTACAAATGTATCAGAACTGTATGTCATTCATATATCAAACTGATTTGTACAGATGTTTGTGCTGAAAATGTATTGGTGAGGTTTGCTTGTGTTAAAATGCATCAACAGTGCACCCTGCTGAAATGAAAAAAAAATGTACATGTATTATTGTAACTGAATTAAATGCATATGTTTTAATAGAGGACACTGGAATAGCAAAGGTTAACTTCAAGAAAATAAGGGAAATGTAAATGAGCTGTTAAACCATTAAAATGGCACTGGATATGCTGGGACTTGGAAAGAGCTTTTGTTCATTTGCTCAGTGAAGAGAAGGTTGGCCCCAGGCACTGCCATAAACATTTGGAGGTGTATTGTGGCAGTCTGTGCTAAATTCCTGTCTCAGCTTCAAAGGGGAATACTGTGAGAACCTAGAGTCAGGTGAGGAGGCGAGGTCATGCCAGCCCTCTTTGAAATTGTATTTTAGATATTACAAAGAGGAATCTCAGAGTATACAGTATTCTGTTTGGGGAGGCTGACTAGAAAGACCCTCACCCAGAGCATCGTGTCTTGTGGTAGTAAGTAACTTAACTAGGGAATTGTAGATTTCTCTTAGATTCAGTCAGGAGTATAGTGAAGCTTAGTTCAGAGACGATTTTCTTTAATTGTACGAGTCTGTCCATCAATACTGATTTCAATATTTTCTGTGATTTGAACTCTGTGGTTTGCTGTAAATATATATTCAGCATTTTCATGTTCCTTTATTATTTATTATTCAATATATTTAAAACTTTATTGTAGGTGGTCCTTGTAGAAAGTATTGAACGTTTGAGAGTACTTATATGTATTTCATGACACTGTGTGGACCACTCCAGAAGGCCTAGCCATCTTGGTGAACTACTACCATTTGTATTAGTACTCATATTACACAGTATAATTGGACACCCTTAAAGGGCCTTAGAGTAGCTGACTGTGGAGTGTCTGGTGGCGGTGAAAACTACCTTATAGTCTGGGCAGAAGGGGGCATAGCTAGTAAACCTGTGCCAGCCTTTCCCAGGTGTGTGTGTGTGTGTGTGTGTGTGTGTGTGTGTGTGTGTGTGTGTGTGTGTGTGTGTGTGTCAGCTATATCGGGCAGGGACACAAAGCACTGGGTTCACAGAGAGGGTGTTGGAGAACTTGGCTTGGACCCTCGACTGAGGACCTAACCTTACAGCTGTACCAGTGGGGAGTTTTATTGGAGACCTGGAGGGAGACAGATATAGAAACATCCAGACCCTGGGCTGAGTATACTTCCTGTGTGTTCTTAAGGGAACTTGTACTTGATGCTGAGAGATCTGCATCTGGAAACACTGAGTGCATCCATTTGTATTCCAAGTGCATGTCCCTCTCCAGTGTCAGTGGTGAGGATTCAGGCTCCTTGATTACTGGCCCAGCATGGGGATGACACATATTGGTGGCCATCACACACCCCTTTTCAAAATGCTCTAGAAGTAGCCATTTATCTGGTAGACTGAGCCTTGGCCTTCTGAGACAGGAACTAATCCTGGTAGAAACTGTCAGTTTCAACATCGGTTGTTGTTCTTTCCTTTCATCAAAGGAAATGAAGATCTGGTCTGAAGCTCTAAACTCCTTTGTTCTGTTCATGTAGTATCTGAGTGGTCTGTGGACATCCAGAGTATGAAAGATTTTTTTCCTCATTTTTTTCATTCTTGAAAGAAAACAGGGAGATGAATGGATTGATTTTTGACAAATTCTGACACCACTTTAGGCATTAAGGAAGGACTGGTTCTTAAATTTAACCTATCCTGGGATGAGTCACTATCAGAGCCTGCAACTCCAGATACTCACCTAACCAAAGTCAGGGCAATAAGCAGGATAGTTTTCCATGTTAGAAATCAATCTGATGAGCTGGGTCAAAATGAGGAACAGTGAGTTTTTCTAGAACATAAATAAGATCCCAAAAAGGAGCCACTTGTTCTCTTGATGGCTCTTTATACAAAATATTTTTCAAATACTGTATTAATTAGAATAATAACAAAAGGGTGAGACCTAAAGGCAGACACACATAAATGGCTAGCAAGTGAATTTTAATGGAAGAACAGGAAAAGCCTGAGCTAGTCAATTCACACAGGTAATGTAGAACCAAAAAGGGTATTCACATTGCAAATGTTCTTATTCCTTTTGGCACCAACTAGACAATCTTTGCTATTTTGCTACTTAAAATTTCCTACTAGGAAATTTTCTTGTCTCCTTTAACTCCTACTGCACAGCCTCAGGAAAGAAGTGCCCTAATGAGATCAAAATTTATCACCCAAGCAGTAATTTGAAGCTTCTAGAGGTTGCCACATCACAGTTCTGGAGGATAGGATGGACAGAGATTTCTTATCTTGTGTGAGTAAATCTTTTATGTGGGGAAGACTGTGGTAATTGCCCTTTGCCATTTTCATGAGAAAGGAGAACAAATGTTGTTGGGGCCAAGAGAGGGAATTACCAAGATTATCTTTGGAGAGTCCTTTTGGATCTTTAAAAAGAACTCTGGTTATCATAAGAAAGTGTGGAATGCATACAAAAACTTTCCCTTCAACAGAAAAGAAAAGGCATCTATCTTCAGTTGCTTTGTGCAAGAAGTCCTACAGCAGAATTTCTTGCAATGTATGTTGTAAATGGAGGCAAACAAATCTATCTGAGGAGCTCCTTAGAGGTGGATTATGTCCTGAATGACCCTGGGGGTGTAAATTCCACTTCTGGGGGGGGGGGCTGTCCTGGATCTACTCAAGGAGTTTGCCATGATGCACTGCTCTGAAAGAATGTAAAAAGGGTTATGCTGTGCTGAACTGCAAGTTCCCCAGCTTACATGGCTAGTCTGCAATGAGGTCTCCCCACCCAGTTTGTTTACATACCATATCACAGTGGTGTCATCAGAGATTACTTGAAGTAGCCTTTTAGTCCACAAATGATGCAAAGTTTTCAAAGCATTTATCCAGATCATCAATTCTTTTACACTGATGTGTTTCATAGGTTCATAGATGTGTACTAGGCTAATGGCCCTGAGGCCTTTACAAACCTAGCCATAGGATTACCCTGGCATAGTGCCACCCGACCTTAGTTCCCAGTGCCTCTGTCGAGTAGAGCCACTGGAGTTATCCCCAGGGTGAATTTTCTGTTACCCATCCACTCATCAAGATTTCTCTTGAAGAGGGTCAGCGAGGTGCTCTGCTTGACATGTATGGGAAGTCTGTTCCATAGCAAGGGCAGTCTCTGGGTTATGAACCTGTCCCTCCAGCATGTTCTGATAACTGTGGTAATGGGATTGAGGTCTCTGGAGTGTGTGATGCTGAGTGACTGGCATTTCTTTAGATGCAGCATTTCTAACAGAGCTGAATCAGACATGGCTTTGTAAGTCCAGCAGAGATTGCCTCTAAGTAGGCGATATGAGACAGAGAATAGATGGAGTTTTTGAGTCTGTTCATATAGGACAAGTATTTAAGGCCTTGGATCCTCTTTGTGAGGTACTTTTGCGGCCTCTCCAGTTGTTGCAGTTGTCTAGTGAGGTACATGCCAAATGGGGCATTGTATACGATGATTGGCCTAATGAGGGAAGACTAGAGGGAGACAATGACCTCTTTCTTCTTGGATGCAAAATCCTTAGTAATGAGATGTGCCACATAGAAGGTCTTTCTGACCACACTGGCAATGTGGTGATCAAAAGAGAGGTTGCTGTCAACCTGTGTTCCCAGATCTCTCATAACACCTTCTGTGTTCAGTGGACTACCATCAATGTGGTAATTCATGGGAACCGGGTTTTTCCCAAAGGGGATGATGGCACTTTTTTGGCATTGAGCTTAAGGCCACGATTCTGACACCAGCCATTGGTCACAGTGAGACCATTCTGTAGGATGTCAACATCACTTGGGGGGTTAATAATAGCTCCCAACTTGCAATCTTCTGCAAACTTTGTCAGCCAGAGTCCCTTCGTTTTGGCCTGGGCTTCAGAAAAGTAGATACCAAAGAGCAGAGGACCCAGGACTGAACCCTGTGGGACTCCACTCGTGACTAATCGGCAGTCTGACTTGGAGTCGGCCACTTTCACACTGTGGGTTCTATCTGTGAGCCAGTTTGCAACCCATCTTGTGATATAGGGGTTGATGCCAAGCTTAGTGAGTTATTCTGTGATGCTTGAGTGGGAAATGGCATCAAAAGCCTTGGCCAGATCAAGGTAGGCTGTATGAACCACCTTGCCTTCATCCACAGGTCTAGTGACTGACTCAAAGAAGTCGACCAAGTTCAGCAGGCATGCTCTACCCTTCACAAAACCAAACTGTGTGGGATCCAGAGTTTGGAGATTCCCTATACCCTTGTTTATTAGGTCCATGATGATGTGTTCCATAGTTTTGCATATCAGACTCATCAGGCTAATGGGGCGATAGTTCCCAGGGTCTGTAGTCGCTCCTCCTTTGTGGAGAGGGATGACTGTAGCCATGCGCCATTCAGCAGGGACAAAGCCTGAGGTGAGGCTGTGATTGAACAGGGCACACAGGTGAGGTGCCAGTTCACTCTCTAGTTCATGTAGAACACAACCAGGGATATTGTAAGGTCTCACAGAAGCTGTATTCTTGGCCTTGGACATTGCTGTTTTAACATGTGCAGCAGTAATACTGGGTGCCTGGCAATCTACTGGTATTGTGATTGGTCCTTTCGGGGGGGGGGGGGTGAGAGGAGTAAAGTTGGCACTGAATCTGTCAGCCAGTATACTGGCAATATCTGCTGGCTTGGTATAGGAAGTACCATTGTGCAGTAGCTCAGAGCAAATCTGGGTATTGCTGTGGAGATTCTTTACATAACTACAGAAGGCCTTGTGGTTGTCTTTACTATCTGCTGCAATTCTGTTTTCATACATAGCTTTAGAGGATTTGCTGAGGGATCTTAACTTTTTGTTGAGGCAGATAAGGGAGTTTTTCCAGTCTTGGGACTTCACCTTATTCAGCATCAGTTTCCTCCTCCTATTGTAAAGCTTGTTTATGGCAGGGGACCACCAGATTGGCTTCTTTTTTTGGAGGAGTGCCTTGGTTCTACTGGGTATGGTGAGCTTCATGCATTTGTGTACATGTTCGTACAGTGCATTGGTGTATGATTCTGCGGTCACGCAACTATTCTCCATTTGCATGGGTGTCGTGAAGTTAGCCACCTCTGTTTTTAGGATCCCAAAATTAGCCTTGGAAAAGTTTTTCATGGTGGTTATCTTTTCTGCGGGGTGGATGGGATGTGGATTTCCAAGGTGATTCATTTGTGGTTGGATCTAACCAGAGAGGAGCTGACTATTAGTGTAGAGCAACAGTCGTCCATGTTAGTAATGACCAGGTCAAGGATGTTGCTACCTCTAGGGGTAAGAAAGAGCTGGTCCACAATATTGGAATTAATGAACTCCAGGAAACATTGGGCAAGTGCATTGGTACATGAGTAGTTTACCCAGTTAATGGAGGGGTAAATTGAAGTCACCTAAGTAAGAGAGTGTTAGGATGGACCTTAATATTCTCCTATTCATCTTGAATTGTAGGTCTTAGAGGCCCTACACTTTGATTCTCTTAAATACATCTTAACAGGCTAATTCTGAGGCATCTGTGACTACAGATGGAGTTGGAGATGGAGAATAGACTGTGAGTGTGACGCCCGTGCACTGGCCCAGCAACCAATGAGTCTCAATCCTCACCAGTGAGGGTCGTTCATATAGGGAAAGGATAATAAATACACACATAGTAAAGTACAATTTCCCTTAAGAGCACACAGAGATCACAGTCAGTCTGGGGCTGTTTTTTCCCTTTCTCTCCAGGTCCCCAATAAGACTCTCCACTGACACAGTTATAGGGTCCAGATCTCAGCCAAGTGGGCAAGCTAAAACCTCCAGCACCCTCTCTGTCCAACCAGTGCTTTGTGTCCCTGCCCAAATAGCTGACACACACACACTTTGAGATAAGAGTTATATACAAACACACAGACACTCCTGGGAAAGGCTGGCACAGGTTCTCCAGCTGTGCCCATTTTACCCAGACTATATGGTAGCACCACTTGCCACCACCTACTAATATTTATCAGCTGCCAAAAGGCCCTTATGAAAGGGCGTCCAATTATACTGTGCAATATTATTATCTAAATGGTAAGTGTAACTCAACAGTCAAGGCTTACTGGAGTGACTTGGACAGTATCACTATATACATGCAATGTACTCCAGAGCTTAATTATCTCTACACAAAACAGCCACAGTTGAAAGGTTTAAAAATATTTAATAATAATTAATAAAAACACAAGACAATACTTCTTACTACACAGTGCTAGTCAAGAGTTCTGAGATCACAGGAAAATGCTTAAAATAATACAGCAGAATAGTTCTGACATCAACACAGAAAAACACTTAGTCTAATCTTCCTAATTCCTAGCTATTTCTAAGAGAAACTAAGATCCTACTTACATACAGACACAGGCAGAGTGGCGAGTTGGATGTTCACAAGACAAATGTTCAAATGCTTTCATTCTTTCTGTCCTTAAATTGATAACACAGTACCACTGATTCATTTCAAGATTACATCATTTCTTTCTGGTTCCCAGGCTAACAGAACTCAGAGGTTAATAGCCCTTTTGATCTTGTAGCTGGTCAGGAAGCCAGAGCAATAAAAGAAATTATACATGCAAATTATATCCATTAACTCTAGCCTCAAAACAATAGGCAGAATGTCTATCTAGATATCTCGGCTCCGAGTTTTGACATCAAAGAATTGACTCATCAGCTTTGTTACAGCAAAGTGCACTGTTGTTACATTTTTGCAGTTCCACATCTAATAGCATTTTCTTCCCTTTAAGAAAACAAGCTTGTAGCTTATATTAATATTTACAAATGACAGAATTATTTACAAATTCTATCTGGCTTGGCTGGCAGCCTTCACCTATCTTTACAGGGTGGCCTGGATTTAGTAGCATTTCAGCATCCACCAAGACCATTCCTTCTTGATAAAGGGAATCAAGAAGGAAAGAGGATGCATGCACTGAGTCCACACTGACTTTATGTATGAATGAATTTTAATCATGTGCAATCTTCTTAAACGGACCATTAGGACTGAGGAGGCCATGAATCTAGTATCCCGAGAATTCCCTTGCTGTAGTCATGGAAAAGTGATAAAACTGTAGAAACTAATCACGATAAGAAACTGTCCTGTGTGGAGGAAGGTAGGCCAACATTATGAACCGTCTAGCAGACAACCTCAAAGTAATTCTGTGAGACTGAAAAAGAGACGCATTCTCCAACTTTAGATGGAACTGAAGATTTTGAAACAGGTTTCTGACAAATATCAGAGAATCCTGACAAATTTGAAAAGACTACAAAAATATGGCATATTATTTAAATAAAGGAAGATATAAATGCCTTACAGTCTTCAAAAAATAATTACTGGAGCTAGACACTTTGCAAATAACCTTGGAGATTGGAAGACCAAAAGGTAAAGAGGGAACTGAAAATGTAAACCACCAACAGAAAATTCTAAAAATTGTTCAAATTTTCCATGAATGGGAACATGGTGGAAGCTGTGCACCCTTCGGATCCCACAGTCATCAGAAAATATAAGGGAGCAATCAAAGGAAAATTGTTTGGAGGATAAACATCTTGAATTTTGTTATCTTGATAGAACGATTTAAAAGATATAGATCTAATGGTTCCCTTGTTTTTGGGAATGAGAAAGATGCTTGAATAAGTTCTATGGTTCCCTGACATAGCACGTGAGAAAGTATGAGAGGAAACAGATGGGTCTGGTTTTGTGGATGAAGAGAAACTCCTGAGTATGGGGGGGAAAGGAGTCCCAGTACCATTCATATCCATTCTAGATTATGTCCAACACCCAAGCATCTGATGTGAACTGGGTCCAAAGGAGAAGACAAAGACACTGGGTGAAAGATTTAGATAAATGCCAGAGAGGGGAATGGAGGGAGATATTTAGAATAAGAAGATGACAGTTGGGTATTTATGACTTGTCCTTCATTCTGGGTAGCATCCCCTTTTTCTTAGGCTTGAATTGCCACTGTTTTTTTTAAAGTGTTGCTTAAGAAATCCCAACAAAAATGTGCCATCAGTAAAAGGGCAGAGACTAGAAGGATAGTTCCTATTGTCTTTGGGAATAGAAGCCTGAAAAAAATTAACTCTCTGAATAAGTTCACCTCTCTCATCAAGCACTAGGAGCAGAAAAGTCAAATAGAACATCTTCATCAAGGACAGCACTGAAAATATGTACTTTGACATCCACAGGCAAATTCTGAGATTTGAACCATGTACACCTGTGCATAATAGAGCCAATGGTGTCTGCTCAAAAAACAGTATTTGCTGCTTCACAGAAAATGCCCATGAATGTCTGGTGACCTAAGGGACTAGAAATGACATTATACAGGGAGGACTTGGTTTCTGAAGAAGGTTTGCCAACAACCCAATAATTTCGGCAAAGAATGGGAAGAGGTGCTTTGCTTCATTAGCCTGACAGTTAATCCTCCCTAAATAGAAAAGTTGAAGTATATACCTTCTTCCCAAACCATCAAAGGTTCTTCCACCTTTATCTTAATGGAATGGACTTGAAATAGTAAGACATTTAGATCCAGTTTCCTTACCTGAAGAAATAACTGCCGAGTCTACCATAGGTTAGCCAAAGATGTACTTGTGGGTCTGTGCCACCTTGTAATTTCTATCTGGATTCTTAGGAGAAAAGGGGTTGACTGGTTGTTGAAGTGCCAGCTATATTAAAAGCCTCCTCTAAAGCACCTAGTACTGGGGCATTGTTGAAGACATAGGAGTATCAATCTGCAAAAGTTTGTAATACCGTCTTTCGGTGTCAGAAATTGCATTTTCCTCCCATTGAAAGTGATCCTTCATCTTAGCAACAGTGTACACAAATTAAATTTCCTACTCACACTCTGACTCCAGGGAAACGTGCAATGATACCAAAATTGCAAAGTCTCTTTCAAATCATTCTGGAAGAGGCCAACTGTAATGACTGGAATGCCTTAAGGCCCTTAGCAAAACAAGTGTCCTCCTGTTTAGACTCCATAGAAGATAAAATAGACGGGGAGTAGCAGATGTGTTTTTTTTTTGTGACTTCCTCTCTGAAATTTCTAAAGAAAAACCCATATCAGATACACTAGGCTGAATCTAGTAACTATGCATCTCCTCCCTCACTTGAACTTAAAGGCGAAGCTTGGACCCTGAACCTGCAAAAACTGTTTTCTATTAGCAGAGATCAAGCCCACTCCTGACCCTTAGCATTGTCTCTCTCTCTCATCAGAGAGATTTGAAGCAGGAGACAGATCGTCACAGGACGCCAAAAGGGCCACGGTGGATACATCTATTGAAAGCTAGAGGAGAGAGTGAAGGAGAAGTAACAGCCACTTTGGTCAGCCCCCTGGAAGTCTTTCTCTTAGCCAGAAGAGGGATATCTGAGGTACCAGAATTGTATTCATAGCTGATGTTGGTTAAAGCCTTCATTCTTTGGTTCCTATGAAAAATACTGAGTGGATGTCACCTACTAATAGTTTCAGGGGTAAAAGAAAGACAAATACTAAAGGCATTAATCTCATGATCCTCCCCCATGCAAAAAGGGTAAACTATGTAAGCATCTCTTTAAAAAACCTGTCTGCCACATAAACACTTCCCCTTTCACCTAGATATAAGACACAACAACTTTTTCCTCACAAAAAAGGTGGGAAAGTCCCGAAAGGCGAAATTATTTGCCTAAATGTCTGACATAAAAGACCACTACTGAGTAACTGAACATGCAGTGAAGATGATGTCTAACTAAAATCTTTAGCAGCAAGAACATTCTGAGTTTTCACACCAGTATGTCTGCCTTTATACTGGCACACACTCATGCCTCCTTGGACATACAGAGCACAAGGAAGGAACCCCAAAGCTTTTGTACATACACTTGATGCCCTATCTTTGGCAGGATAGTTTCCATATAGCTTTATGCTACTGCAACAGTGATCTAATGAGGACCATTTGGTTTGTCCATGGATACAGCTGGCTGTGAGGAAGTGGTATTTTGCAAAGGCCCACTCTCAAACTATCAGGACCTCCCAACAAAGGCATAGTAGTGAATGCACTCTTGCTTATTGTTCATGTACCGTACCACCACCATGGTGTCGGAGTGGATGGCAATAGTACCTGGAGTAGGGCTTTTAAGTGTCTATTAGGTTGAGTAAACTGCACTCAAACAAACATGCAGGATAACCTCTGTCTATTCGCAAGTCCCTTAGATGGTCTGTATGTCCTCGTCCCATCCAGAAGCTTTCATAGCAACAGTTGCAGCTGCGGTGGAAGACTGAAGGGTCTGCCTAATCCCAGGTTGGACACATGAATCCACTACATAAGATGACCTTTATACTTCCTATATACCTAGACGGGGAAGTTTAAGGACTCTGGTGACTGATCCAATTTAATCTGGACAGTAAATTGTAATATTTTGACATGAAACTAGGCACTCTTGGCCATGTAGATGGATGCTGCCATATGACCCAGCACTCTGAGACTCAGCACTGCTGTCACCTACTGACTTTGAACAATTCATAACACCACTGCACAGACTGAATTCTGTCCTGTGTAAAGAAATGACCAACAAGATTACAGTGTCTATTCTGTATTGGATGCAAGTGATGGAATGTGCTGGCAATGCAGCAACTGAGATTTGATGATGATCATAATTTTCCCTAAGGAATGAAATGTAAATCGTAGGTAGTATCTGGAGACTGAGACCTTTCATAGTGCCATCTGTAACCAATCCTTTAACTATGGAAGCATGCTAATTCCCTGCACTGCAATCACTGCCACGCACGTGGTGAACAGCCAGGAGGTGGACGTGAGACCAAACAGAAGAGACTGAAACTTATAATGGCTGGCAAAGAAACTTCATTGATTCCTTTATTTTTTAGGTATCGGTAGTGGTCTTAGTGGCCCAAACAGCACAACCACTCTCTTCCTTGTAGGCAAAGCAGGATGAATTGCAGTGTGACCATTTAAAATGGCTCTTTTTGGAAAGAACCGATTTAGGTCAGATCAAGAATGGGTCTGGGATCCTGTGCGTTTCTAGGAACCAAAAAGAACCTGGAGTAAAAGCAGAGCCTTAATGATCCAATGGGACCTTTCAGATCGCAATTTTTTCTAGCAGATAATTTTTCTTGCTGCTGCCCTCTGATAGGGTGCAATGTCTGGAAAGAGAGGAACTGCAGTATGCAAGGGCAGATAAATGAAACCAAATAAGCTCTATATAAAACTGTCCTCACTCACTCATCCTAAGTAATGGTCATCTATGCTAACAAGTGGAAAGACAGGAGACCCATATCTGCCTTCAGCTTAGTATGGTTATGAATGTCCTCTGGTAATGGATAAGACATTTTCCTCACAGACACAAGGTACAGGGTTTGATTCTTACCTTTCAAAGAGAAATTGGCTAGGCTTAAAATGGACCCCAAGGGCAGCTGGCCTAGTACCTACCCATGAACCTATGACTAATTCTGCAAACCTTGTTCACCTCTGGCCTGGCAGCCACTTTGAAGGTCACCTTGACTTCTGCACCCTCTTCCAAAACCCTAGTCTTATGGCTGGTGCAGACACTGTTGTATTCCACAAAAGGTATGTTGTGGAGACTGAAATTTCACCCAACAATGGCAACAGTCTTGCCCTCCTGTTCTTGTTTCTCCAGTTCCGCTTTCAATGCCTGTCTGAATAGCAGGGTTCGGTAAAGGGGGCATTCACAAAACTGCCCTTTGCATCCTCAATGAAATCCTTAAAGCATAGCCATGCATGTCATCTCATCATTATGTTGGTGCCTGCTGCCCTAGATGAACTGTACATTGTGCTGTGGGCAAAGCACATGGCTAGATTTGATATACAGGACAGAAATGCCAGCTGGGATGATAGCTTTTCCTTTAGCTCCCTGTCTGGCAGCCCTTCTATAGTCTTGGATTCTTCATTTGCCAAGGTCTCTCTGTAACCATTGTAGAGTTCATCACCCTCAAGGTGAAGGTGGAGGAGTAAAACTGGCATCCTTGCGCAGTAGGTGTTGGCTATGTAAAACAATCTCTAGGAGACCAAAGGCATGCTTCAGCAGTTGTATTTCCAACAGGTAACAGTAGCTTCACAAAAATCCCTAAAAGAGAAACAAAATCACGACAAGCCACGGCTATTTTTAAACATTACTCAATAACAATGATCCCGCGGTAGTAGTGCTGCGGTAGCGTTGTCGCCTCACACCAAGACGTTGTCCCGTTCGATTCTCAGCTAGAGCGTCTTCTGTGTGGAGACATGCGTGAATGAGCATGCCTTCATTGAAGGTTGTGCGTCGGGGCTGGTAACTCGGCACGTAAAAATCCACTACCAAACATAAGAGGACCGGAGTTCCGCTGTGGCGATCCTTAACCGGATAAGCCGAAAGACACAACAACTCAATAACAATGATACTGTTCTAACAAAGCCTCATTCATGATGAAGCCTAAAAAATGCTGCTTCTAACAAAAGTCTTATCTGAAATGTTTCTTCTAACAAAAATGGCTTTTACCAAAGCCCTTATTCATCTAACACTGCTTGATTATACTTTCCTGTTCTAATTTCATACAGAGGCAGCAGTAGCCTAATATCTAAATAAATTCTCCCTACATGAATCCATCCTAACACTTCTGCCATTATGTGATAATGTGGACCTTCCTGTCATAGTATCAGGTAATTTCCATCATTATCCAGTAGGATGAAGACATGTTCTAAATGACAACCGTGGTCCAAATCACAGGAAATTTAGACTTGCTGCATGAGTTCAGCTAGTCATAAACTATTGGAAAGTTGAGGCTCACTTAATAATTACTAGATCGATAGCCTGGAATGAAAACTCAATTTCAGGACATGTTTAGCATTTAAGCCTATATAAAACAGGCAGAATAAAAATAAGCTCTAATGTCAAAGCATGGTGCAAAACAAAACAATATAGGATTTAAATTTAATGAGTATACCTAAAAACTTACTACCAGGAATTAAAGGGAAGAAATAATACAAATACGAAACAGCTAGGCATACCAAGACAAATTTAATTGACACACATCAGAAAACAGACCAAAACATTTTGTTTTGCAACAGGATCCATAGCTATGGGAGGCCTAAAAGGCTACTATTAAATTTGCCTCAAAATTATCACCATGATATGTCCTAGTCACAATAATGCCATATCCATTAAACAAACATACAACCCAGGGCACAACCCAAGAGCTCTTTGTAGTTCTGTAAGCTCTACATCTAGTTATAAGATTGTGTCATATGCGTACTCCCACCCATAAAGAATGTTCTGCATCACTTACCCACAAACACAAAACAAATACCACACACACAAAAATTAACATATCCATCGTTTTAAACACAGACACATGGTCACACTCGTGTGCACAGATGCGCACTCACACACACACACACACACACACACACACACACACACACACACAGTTTCTCTCTAAGAACATGCATGTTTTGCTGTACCTAAAGTGCTTTGATAAAATCTCTGCAATCAATGTCCACATTTCAATAACCCCTTGCAGCAAGCTGCAGTCTGCTGTCTATATACTAGAGCAGCAAAAAAAAAAAAAAAAAAAAAAATCAGTATTGCATTTTATCTGTAATACCCACACTATGATGCACCTGAACTTTCCAAGGTTGGGCTGCAAGTAAGTGTGCGGTCTGATGATATCTACCTCTATATACCTATTTCCAGGTTGATTTTATCATGAAGCAAACTGAAAATAAAAGCCTGCCAGGCACTCGATGTAGCACTACTTGCTTATTAAACATTACAGGGTTGGAAACATTATTTAAAGCTTTTTTTTTTTTCGGCTAGCAAAAAAAAAAAGATATTGAAGTACTGTGGATAGAACTGTTGAGCTGTAAAGAAAGGTATGAGTAAATTACGTTAGGCAAAGAAAAAAAATGACTACGGAAAGTAATGTTATTATGTCACCATTATTTAGAAGCTGGGTCCGTTTTGTTTTTGCAGCTGCTTTCACTTTTGATACTACATCTTTTAATTTGGGTAAACAACTTCAGTCCTCAATTCTGGTCCTGTTAAGCTGTTTACTGGCAATTTCTACCCTGGAAAAGCAAGGCAGACTAAGACAGGATGTGAACAGAGTTTGAAAGATGATATCCATAAATCCAGCTGCTCGGGTTAACAAAATGACATTACTGCAAATCATGTTAGAAAAGAAGTGTAGATACTGCAACCAAACAGCAACACAAAAAAGAACTATGAATGTGAAACAGCCATGATATCAGCTGTATTTGGAGAGCTAATGGCAGGTGATGCAGGAAAGCACTGCAGAAGAGGTCAAAGAGATTGGAGTAAAGTGTACTGAGTTACTGGACACTAGGGGACTGTGATCAAACATTCTGAGTGGACTGTTCCTACCACAGCAAATGCCACATAATAAAGACCAGTGAAGACAATATAGAAAGGTAACCTACAAAATGTGATTAGCCACATCTCCTGCAAAAGGCAGGGAGGGGGTTAATGTATCCTAAATTTCTGTACAGTAATGAGAAAAGCCAGAATGTTAGGTACATGAATCAACAGTAGGATAGTGATAAAATTATAGCTTGCTTTTAATACTGCACAAGGCAGCAAGGTGGCTCACTGGGAAGATTACGGGCTCACAGTTTCAAGGTCTAGGGTTCTACACTGAAACCTGATATTGGACTGTGTGGACTGCACTTCTTCCACCTTCTAGAAACACACTACTTGAGTGGCTATACTAAAAGTCTATATAAATATGTATATACTGCATTTATTTAACCTTTCCCTTCCAATATAGGTCATGAAAACAAGGGTCATAAAAGCATCAGTTCACTTACCTGGTTAACGTATAAATATAAAATATAATATACCAAGGAATGCAACCAATATGGGAAGGTAGCACACAACTTCCAGAAGATGAAATCTGTACCCATGGAAAAGACTTTGGCTTGTAAGAATGGTGAAGGAATCTGATCTGAGGAGGTTTGGAGTATGAATAAATGGAATTTTTATACTTACCATAATGATAACATCTGTCTGCATTAATGGCAGGACCAATGCTGTCAGGTGTAATGTAGCTTGACATTTAAAACTTTCCAAAGCTACTAAATTCCTTCCCTTTATCCATAAAGTTCTGATAGAGGACCTTCCACTCCAGATCCTTATTAACTCCACACTAACCAGACACATGTAATAATCAGTCTCCAGATCATGTCAATAATAGGGGTGGGTACATTAACAAGGATGGCCCTGCTCATCTAGATCTAATGTTCTATAAAGTATACAAGTCTTGCTCTTGACAAGAGGTTGGCCATCCTTGTTAAATGCAGGACAGTCCAAAGCTCATCAGTCTGGTTATTCTGCCTCATGGGAACATATTTCTTGATTACTTCAGCTCTAAAGTAAGCCTTGACCTGGATATCATATTCAGCTTGTAGTGTCTTGTGAAAGTATTCGGTGAACACCAAGCAGCTACAGCACAAATATCATCCTAGACTACACTGTGGGGAAAAAGGCTCAAGAGGCAGCCCACTGCTCCAGCTGAAGGAAACCTATGTTCAGATGGAAAAGGCTTACTTTACTTTTTTTTTTAAACAGGAAACATATTTATTAAATTATCATGTATGATATAGACAATCATACATTTATATAAATGAAAACAAACCATATTAATGTAATTGTATTTTCAAACATTATACAGTACATCACAAACTATATTGACATAATTGTAGTTGCAAATATTATACATCACTCATAATCTATCTAGTCATTGTCAGTCAAACATTACATAGCTCATTCAAATCCTGCCTTCTTTTAAACCTCGTTCCTCCTCTGCATGTATTGTTCCCACAATTCACATTTTTTCCTATGCAATTTGCTCCTACCCTTTTCTAAAGATCCCGGTTCCAGTTTTATCTCTATTACTGTATTCACTACTTCCAATAAAGTTGGTTTAGACTTTGATTTCCATTCTCTTGTAATTGATTTTTATCAGCCACCATAATCAGACTCAGCAGGGCTTACTATGTCTAGGCAATTCCAATTTGGTATCATAGCTTGAGAAAATCATTTCCTTAGTTACACAAGTTTGCTCACCCAGTATCTCTGACACAGCAGTCTGCATGAAATCTTTAAAGTCTGCCAACTCATTATGCTCCCAGAACAAATGTCCCAAGTTACCTCTTTCTTCCCCATCACACCACAACTATTTGCTGTCTACCTGAGGAAAAATTATTTGGAGTCTACTTGAGGTATAAAAATACCTATGCAAACACTTCCAAGCAAAGATCCTAAATCTTCTAGACTTTGTTGCATATTTGGGAGAGGGAGACATACATGTATCCCCCATGGTTTCTTTGTGAATTGTTTATCCAATCTCTCTTTCCAATCCTTTCTAACCTCCTCTGATTGACTCTCATAGTTATCATGCAATATTTTGTGTGCTGTGATAAATATTCTTTTTTTAACAGCAGCGTCTGTTCTAGATTCTACTAAAAACTCAGTGCTGGTCTTTCGGTTAGGATACCGTTTGTTTCTCTTTGACTATACCCTGATATCAGTCCTTGATAGGGAAGGCGATCTCTATACTGCATTCCAAATCAATTGTTGGCCTCTTCCAATTTTATTACCTTTCCCGCTCTAATTATTTGCTCCTAATACTTTGCTTCTTTTGTCAGTTTTCTCCAATAAATTCCATCTTCCTCTTGCCTATTTGTCTGTATCCTTAATTGCAGTCATCCCTATTGGCAAAATCTTTTTCCATTACTGTGTTGGCGTAGTTCTTAGAATACTTTCGGCTACTTTATGAACATAATATTCTGCATGGTTATGGTTACTTTCCTTAAGGATCTGCATCCAAAATTCCAGTCTCTTCTTGTTTCTTGAGCTTCACCCCATTTCCTCACCATTCCTTTTCATTTTGAATTATAGGTTTCTTCTTGTGCTATGTATAGAAGCCTTAACTGTATAGCTCTGAAATACCCCTTCAAATCGAGTAATCCCAAACCACCTTTCTCAATTGGAAGAATCAGCTTATCTCACTTGATACTTGCCATCTTCCCCTCCCAGAAAAAAATCCTTCAGCTCTTTATTAATTGCTATCCACAACTTCTGCTCTGGTTGATAAAAATATGCTTGACCTATATATAAAACTAAAGGGACTAAAACATTTAACTGCTTGCATCTTGCTATCCATATCCATATAACAGAGCTTCCATTTTCTCAGTTTTTGTGTTATCTTTTTTTTTTTTAGTCTCTTCCCACATATCCTTAGTTGCCACATCAGAATCCATTTTAATCCATACTCCTAAGAAATTCATTTTCATCATGTCCCCATAAATACGGATATTGCTGAACCAATTCATGTGCGGGTACATAACTTACAGCTAATGCCTTTGCTTTAGCTTCAATAATTTTGTATCACGAAAAGATGTGAAACTGCCTCAAAATTTTTATCAACACTGAAATGCCCTTTTCTGGTTTTATCAGGTATAAAATAAAATCATTTGCAAATACAGCCAGTTTTTCTTGACTACCGTACTACTTATATCTTTGAATTTCTGAATCTCTTATTTTCTTTGCCAATGGTTCCAAATATAGTGCAAATAACAAAGGGGGAAGAGGACATCCCTTTCTGGTTCCTCTGCTAAACAGAAATTATCAGAAAAGAACCCACTCTCTTTAATTTTTGCCTCTGATCCCTCATATATCCTCCTAAGCAACCTTATAATTTTATCAGAGAATGCAAATGCTCCCATTGTCCTGCTCATAAACTCCCAGCTTACTCTGTCAAATGCTTTCACTGCATCAAGACTCACCAACAACAGTGGTATTTGTTTGCATTCAGCTTCCCTCTGGATCATCGATGTTCTGTTAATGTTGTTAAATGTTTGCCTCCCCTCCACAAAACCGCCTTAATCTATTGTCTATCAATTTTGCCATCACTTTTGCCATTTTATTAGCCATTATAGACATAAAACTTTATAATTATTTTTTAGGATTGAAATGGGCCTTTATGAATCAGGATTTGATGGGCCTTTAACCTTTAGGTATTACAGCTACCACTACTTTCTTCAAGGATGTTGGTACTTCCAAGATGTCAGTACTTCTTCTCTTAAAATACTGTTGAACAAAACCTTCCATATCTTTATCAGCTTTTTTTCTTTCTAGCTTCCAAACTTGCTTACTTTACTTTTTGTACCAAAATTCAATGCACTCAGTTACTTTACATACATTTCAACCAAGCCTCTTTTTGGAAAAGAATACAAACAACTGGGGATAAATTCTGAATTATGTGGTTCACCTACACAGAACCAGAAATGGCTATCAATATCTATGCAATGCAATAATGATTTTGTTGAAAACAAAAAACAGATCTGAAGTTTGGCAATGTTTAAATGAAAGCGCTAATAATAAAATTTGGGTCTTTATTAACAGAGTTTTCGGATTTGTGTTTTTTTTTTTGTTTTCAACAGTTTTCACTGGTTTGTTTGTTCAGTTTATGCAATAGCAATTTTGCTGGAACAGCTGATATAGAAGGACTATCAAATGTATTGACCAAATTAAGTCAGAAGTCTGTCTTGTTAACTATTTTAGGCATGAAAGAAAGGTTTATGTACATGGACATAACCTTTATGAAAGGACAAAAGGGGAATGTGCACAGATAAGGCTTGTAACTCAAACTCTTAGCCAAATTAACAGCAACTAAGACAATGGCTTCTCCAGATTAAAAAAAAAAAATCAATTCTACACAGCAGCAGTAGTTTGCTCAGATGGGAGATGTCAAGTTTCGCCAACAAAAAATACAAATGCCATGATGGAAAAAGATCCTTATCAGAAGGTCGAAGAAGACATGTACCCTTTTAAAAAGGTTTGCATACTTTTTGAGGAGCCGAGGCCACGGGATGTGACCCCAATGAAATTTGGAGCTAAAGGTGAAGTGTATTTTTTTTAATAGAAGAACAGCACAGACCTCTATCAAACTTTTGCGATAGGTAATCCAAACTAAGGAATAGGAACAGTAACATTTTTTTTTTTTTAAGTTTTGCTGCCTGCAAGGTTTATAGTTGAATACTAGGCTAACTGCCTTGAAAGGCTAGTTTTAAGCCTAGCCAGTCAGAATCAAACCCTGTTCCTTGTCTTCATGAAGTACCCATTATGTCAAACAGATGTTAACTAGTATATGGGTCCAGTCCCCTAGAAAAGGCCCACATTGGGAAAATTGCCCCATTTAATCATGTATGTTTGGAACCAGGCTTCTGAGTAGATGTCAGATTCTGAACTACCCTGATAAGTAGGCTGGATCTCTGGCCATTAATGGAAATGGAGAAACCATGCAGTTAAATGTAGGAAGAGAAAATGGGAGTGGGGCTTGTCAGACAGATGGCACTTTAGGATCCAGAAAAGTCAAAGGAGGAAATGTTTTTTTAACAGGGGAGGCTTGAGCAACAAGACCCAAATTGTCAAGGCTAAAATTTAGGAAAGAGAATGACCCCGCACTTGTGCGGTTTGATTTTCTGTATGAACCTCACTATCACAGGAAATGAGGGAGAAAAATGTAAAGGAGTCCAGGGGGCCCTTTCCAGACAACAGCATCCATGGGGCATTTACCTCCAGTGTAGAGCTGAGGGAAAACAAGCTGATGATTTAAGCACTGGTCAAGTATGTAAACATGCTGCATCAAAGTTTGCTCGAGTGAAGGAACAGCTTCTATGCTACCAAGTGGTTGATGGATCACTCGTGGCATTAAAAGGAATTATCTGAGCAGGCCAAACAATAAATAATCTGACTGCTCCTGGAATGCACTTCACAATCAGAAAATGGTTTGATGATATAACCATTCACAAACATTTAATGCTTTTTGACGCGAAGAAGAGGAGTTGATTTTCTCTTGCTTATTGATATACCAAACCACTTCTATGCTGGCAGTTTCAATGCCAATCACTACATAAAGTAGGAACTCTTGAAGTTTAAGGACTGCTTTCATCTTGAGAGCACCAATGTGCATCCTGGATTCCAAATGTGATAAAACATCTTGGGCAGAATGCTCTTGACAATTCCTCCACCCCAGGGTATAGGTGTCTATAGCAAATATCAGTAGAGGGTTTATGTAAGTAGTTACCTAGAATGAGATTTACGGCATGCAACCACCATTTCAGATGTGCATTGCAGGCTTTTGATATCTTTACTTGCTGAGACAGTGGGTTCAAGATTTGTGATCACTACATTCATAAAATCAAGTGATGTATTCTCACATAAAATATGCAGGATGTACTCTTGGGACTGCTGCTACCATTAATGCCAAGGTTCTTAAATATTGTTTGTGGTAAACAGTGACTGAAGAATTTGAGAAACTTTCTGAAGGTAGGCTCTTCTCTGTGGGTAAGCAAGCTCTGCATGAAGTTGTTCTTATATTTTGGCCTTTGAATGTGAGATGATGAAATAGTTCCAACTGAGATTTTGCAGTGCTGACTATGACCTCTAAGGAGTCGAGCAGACTGATCCAGGAATCCAAAGGAGAGATTAGCATGCATCCAGACAGGGAAATACTTCCACCTCTAGCAACCGCTGGATTACTGCAACTACAGATTAGTGATCTCATGTATGGTTAAGGACAAAGACCAAATAAAGAAGTCCTGTACCAATAATGACTGGATCCTACTCAGAACTGTAGATATCTTATGGACTCCTTGGCTATCTTTATGTGGATGTAGACATCCTGGAATCCAAACGGCAAATCCGGTCTAATTCTGATAGACATGAAGGGACAGCGTTCACCATGACCATCTAAAAGGATTCTTTTGGAATGAAACTGTTAAGGCAGTTTAAATTCAAAATGGGCTGAAGCCCTTTGTTTTCCTTGGTACTAGGAAGTAATAAGAGTGATACCTTAACTTTTTTCCCAGTCTGATGAAACCTCTTCAATGGCCCCTTTTTGGACGAAAGTTGAAGAGCCATTTTCCTGCTGCACTTTCGTGACAGGGTTGGACATTGAGCAAGGTAAAGGAGAATGGCTGGGGGGAAGGGGTGTAGAATGGGATTGTGCTGATATTGGATATTACAGTCTTTAACCAAATTTGTACTGCATGACAGCAAGCCAAGCAGGAAGGTGAAGGGACAGATGACTCTGGACTACATTCAGAGTGGGAGATTTGAGAAAGGCCTCAAGGATTCTGCAGATGTCTTCCAGAAGGAAAGGCAAAGTTTTCTGCTAGAGCTAATTATCCCTACCTCTGGGAGGGCATCTCTTCTGGAAGTTAACTTAAAATTTTAGATGGCTTCCAGATCTCTGGTTCTGTTTTTGCTGGCTAAACCTAAACTAAAGATGGCATGGGTTTTGATACATACTTGAAAAGATGCACTGCAGAGTGTGAAAGTAATCTGAAATACCTCTTTATCGCCCAGAAAGTTAAACTGGGTGATTTCATCATTTTAATAGGAAAGTGAATCAACAAGGACTGTAATAACTGTAGACTTTGGGGTCAATGGCCTCCGTTCTAAAATGTCTCTCGTGCTGAGGAGTTGACAGTTCATGCCAAGAGCATTTTCTCTATTACGAAAAATGACTTTTTCTTTAAGCTTAAAGAGCATCTGGCATTAAGGTTTAACATATGTCATACTTACTTACATTAAATTGTTCACAAAGACAAAATAGAAACTCAGTATTTATTTTGTCGTAAAATTTTACTTCAATTAAAGCACTACAACAAAACTGGAATAATAAACTGTGTACAAGAAGCATGAACTTGTCAATGGCATGTAAATATAAGAGCAACATCGAATAGAGACTTTTTAAACAACAATTAGTGAAGCTACAAATGCTTGAAACAGAAAGAAAAGAAGAGGTAAGAAAATGCCTTAAGGCCTGAACAAGAGGGCAGAACACAATAAATTAATAATTTTTAATAGATAAAACTCCTCTGACATTGAAAATGATATCATATGCCTTAATGAGGCTACTAATGATGAAAAATTAAAGTGAGAAATTTTTACCACATAATGGAAAGTCCCTAGGCAGGGCATTATGGGTAAAATGGGGGCATTTACTGGACTTGCAACGTTTCAAATGCCGAGCTGCTTAAAGCCAGATGGCATTAGTTCTGCAGTTGTTGAGGATGACCTCACCCCAATACCAGATCATAGGATGACAATACGTTGAAAAAATGACCTAGGGAAGTTACAATAAAACAGAAAAAAAATCCTTTTATTAAAATTATTTATGTCTAATTTTCTCAACAACCATGGGACTATGTTTTTATCATTTGGCAACATGCTCCCATAGTCCAATTATGTAATAACACCTCTATTTACTATCCACACTTACAAAAGAGAGGATCTGAGAGGAATTTATTTAAACTGTCTTTTCCCTCCCCAATATCTGATAACTTTCTAGACCCTACAACATTTGTTCTTCATCAGTGGGGCCAAAGCCAGGTGCTGCTCATACATCAGCCAAGCACCCATGAGTGAGTTTCCATTTTGTGCCATTAACAATTCTAAACTGGCTGACATGCATGCTTACAGACATGACAGCCTACTATGTCTTCCCATGTGAGTGTGTTCTTGCAAATGTTCCATAAAAGCGATCTTGCGTATGTGACCTGGAAAAGCCAAGCACAAGTCCAAGAGCAACAAACTGCATTCAAGCACCTCACTCTTCAGTAACAGCCAGCACTGTAGCTTTGCTTCTCTTCCCTCAAGATGGACAAGCCTGTGCAAGATGCTCCCTATGTTGCTAGTCAATTTAGAGTCAAAGAGTCAAAGTCAGTAGTTGACCCCATTCTGCCATTCTGAAGCATGTACAGAAACAAACACTGTCATGGTCTTCAGTTGGTGAATGCAAGCTTTTAGCTACCTGGAAAAGACCATTACAAAACTATGAATTGATTATTCATTAATTCTGACTTCTTTAGTATGGTTTAAAATAACTACCAGGAATACACAAAACATTTAGTAGCCATTGACTTGTCATTTCACGTTAGTATAATAAACTAACAAAAAAAGAGTTTATAGAGGATAGAAGTAAAGCTCTACCCTTTGAAATAAGTCTCTAAAAGAGCAATTCTCATTCATTCTTACAAAAAACAAAAAGCAAAGATGAAATAAAACACCAAAAAGCATTCACCACCTAAATTACTGAACCTTAATTACATCAAATATATCAAGCATCTCAAATGCATCAAATCAATACAAAATATCAGATAAGCTGAAAAATTCAAGGAGAAAATCACAGTGGTCAATGATACATGTCAACCATTTCCATGACATAATAAAATGGGTGAAGAGGGTACCTCACTGATGTTTATTCAACACCTCTGAAAAAATACAATGGGTTTTGGGGCACAGAAGTGGTGAGGCCTATACTACTTTCTTCTTTAATGGCTACTATATTCACTAAATGATCTGTTTTTTAATCTCAACCAAGATAGTTGTTACTTGCTGTAGACACAGAAGCTAAACATTTATCAGACACAAGTTCATAACTTTTGGTTACACTCAATATTATATACAAACAGAATCCGTCACCCCTCCTCCAAAAAAATAAATAAATAAAATGTACAGTTTTGGACATATTTGCAAGGAAAACCACAAAGAATGTGTCACATTCCCTACAACAGTATAATGTTATGGCACCTAAATACTTTTGAATTACTTCATAAGGAATAAATCACCTACGCCAAATTCACTAGGTTTAATTTCTCATTTTTTTCTGGCACCATGTCCTTCATCACCTCATTCAACTCTTTCTTCTCTCCTGCTAATGAAGGCAGAGGGTCTGGAAAAATCTGACATGACCTTGCAAGCAGTCCCCTCCCAAGGGGGAAAAATGACCTTGGTAGCCAGCAAACTCTAGATTGCCATTTCCCCTTTTCTTTAGAGGGATTACAGGTTTGGGGTGGGTGGGCATGATGCAAATATCTTGGGTGGAGAAACCCTTACTATGTCCAGGCTGGGAGAGTCCTTAGAAAAGTCGGTATGCTCTTCTTACTTGTTCTTTTCTTCTGTATAATCAGTAGAGAGGAGTCTGAGGACAAAATAAGGAGACTGAAACCTGGACAAGAAGAGTCTATTCTGCAGTCAGCATTCATCTCCAGTGTCTCTTCTGAGAGAAGAGAGAGTTAAAAGTTTAGGTGTACAAGTGTCTGTGGCCAATGCCAGCATCAAAGCAAGCTCCTGGGACAGCTCACTCAACATTATGCATTGCACTAACAATTTGTCTACTTCTGGCCTGGACATAGTGGCACTCTTATTGAATCCATGAATAATGAAATCAACAGCACCATGGAGCAGGAGACCAATGTTACAGTTCCCTGAGATGAACACGCTTCAATGTCAGTGTCAGTAGAGCTAGCCTTGGGTCCAAGGAGTTGAATGATGAAGATGTTGACACACTCAACAACATCAAGGGCGTTAAGTATGAAGACTGGATTGATTCCTTGACATCAACACTCCAAGCCCTGCTAACCACTGACATCTAACAAATCAATGAGGTGTAACCAGCATTGCTGGCCTCTTTAGTGCAAAAACTAAAGAGTGATAGCTTCACCAATGCAGGGACCTTGTAGTGCAAATGCCCTTTGATTCAAGTTGATGAGAGGCCTAATGGGAGATATACAGATAGAAGGGATTTAATGGAGTCTCTCTAACCACCAAGAAGCAGAGGGAAAGAGAACGCTAATCTCCAACTGTGTCTTTAATAAAACCCTCATCATCTTCTCTCAGTCCATGTGAAGTTAATAGAAAGGGTACGGAGGGGTGAAGTGAATGGGTCAACACAGGGTGGGGGGGGAGTGAGGCCAACAGGTCAGCAATCTAAAAAGCTCTATCTAAGCTTAAAGCTAGTGGCACACATCAGCAGTTTTATTTTGTAAATGAACACAACAAATCAAAGTGCAACTCAAACTCCAGTGAGACATTTTTAGATCAAGCTGTATTTTATTTACATTGCTGTACTCATTTAAGAGGATCAACCAACTTAATCCACATTCTGGGTAGACTTACAGCTGAAATCAACTGACTTTCAGTGCAGCGTAGGCATCAGTGGCATATTAAGCAAATGATTACTTAACACAGGTTTCCACCTGCTATCCTGTTCTGTCTCAGAAGTCCAGAAAACTGCTGCCTCTCTAGTTTTATTTATAAGAGATCTGTTTTTAGTGCTTCTATACACACCGTTCAGCTGGACTCCACATAAGAAATATTCCTAAATGGTAATTAAGAAAATTATACATTTGGCATGCAGCATTCCCTTTATCCTGTTGATTTTTCTGTAACACAAACTGCCAAGTCTTTACGTAAATTCAGAAGTAAGGATTTTATATATTAGACAGACTATATACACAGCCTTCAGCTTTGGCCAGTAATGGCACAATAAGGTAATATTAGAAACAGCAATGTTGTAACAAATGACTGACAGTTTCAATATTTTATTTTAGGACTTGTTTTGCTTTCAGCTGTAATGGACATGTTCTTAATTATCTCAACTACACTGCTGGGTTGGTGTAACAATGTTTAAAAACCTAGCTAACACAGAGTTAAAACAGATGCAAACCATCTTTATTTCTCAATTGTTTTCCTTATAAGCTCATACATTTCTAAAACTATTAAAAAACAAGTAAAATAAATAAGCAAGTTCCAAAGAAATATAAATGAAAACTCTGACTCAATATAGAAGGACCACCAAACTCTCAGATTTTACATACTCTTACTCTTTGAAGATGGCACATAATCTATTGCATCGACTGCATGCAAATTCTAAGGTGCCCACATTTTTCCCAGATGCCTTTGTGGAAGGCTGCTTCATGCTATGCTTTTCTGTAAAAAAAATAAACTTCCTCACAGCACCTCACAGTTCCCCTGTAGTCTTAGTGTGACACCCACCACCACCTAATTTTCATTGTATATTTTCCAAAAGCTGCTTACTTCTTGACTCCTGATATTTTCAACAAACTTTCTCCAACTTCTGTCATTACTCAGCAGTTTACACCTGTTTTGGGATCCTGTAACATTTCTCTATATGTTCCCTGTAACACTGCATATTTCTTGGTGTCCACCTGAACAGCCACAAGCCATTCTATCCTTAAAGAGACAGGGATAGGAATGTCTTTAATTTATGATTACATGTGTAAACTGGGTCTTACCAGCTATATGCACTGAGATTTCAACTTCTGTCTTTACACTGTCCGTGCATCTCAGTTTCTCCCATGCTTTCTTTACTTCAATGAAAAGTACTTCTAAGACCTTCAGTTTTGCAAATGATTTTATCTTAAATATGCACTGCTTCTCTCCAATCTAATCCTTCACTGAATTTCCCTTTCCTAGATCATTTCTCTGTATTAAATATAATCTGCTGTGCATTCAACCCTGATTTCTGATTGGCTGATGTAGCAGCCTCTTCAAAAGGCAGTAAAAGCAAGTTTGAAAACTGCATACTTAAAATACTGCCTTACAAATATTACGATGCTGCTGGCCTATCTTGCAACAACCTATTAACTTAAACATTCAAATGCAACTCAGTTGCTAAAAAAATAGATCATAAAATTGCCTCATAGCAAAACTGTAATAATTTAAGAATCTATTTATTCAGCTGCAACTAAAGGAAAAAGGTGCACAGACTCAAAACTTGTTTAACTGGTGTGTGTTAAAGAACAGAAAGGGATTAATGGAGTCTCTCTAACCACCCTGGAAGCAGAGGGGGAAACGGAGAACACTAACCTCCAACCAAGCCTTTAATAAAACCCTAATCACCTTCTCTCAGTCCATGTTAACTTAACAGAAAGGTTATGGAGGGACAACATGAATAGACCAATAACAGGAGAGTGAGGTCTACAGGTCAGATATCAAGAAAACTCAATGTAAGCTTAAAGATAATGGTAGACATCAGCAGTTTTCACTTGTAAATGAGAACATATACACATACACACATTTGTATATAATTTGCACATATAATTTATGTATATATAGTAATTCACATCATTAAGATGCTCATCAATGTCGTGAATGACTATAAAATGTTGTTGAGTGCTCTGTTCATTGAACTTTGCAGATTTCAGATGAATGGAATATCGAACGCATGCACATATCTCTCAACCTCTTAGAGAAATAAATCTGGTTAGAGGCCCCAAAATAGGGACAGTTTTTAAATATTGCTCCTACAAACTTAATAGAACAACAGGTTTTGCATTAACATGCATTTTCTGAAGGGTATGAAGTCTCAAATGTCTAAAAAAGAAAGAGAAAAAAACACACTGGAAACAACACCACACTTGAAAGTTAGCGCTTTCGTTTACTTGAATGTTGTAAACTTCTTCAGACAATCCTAAATTCAATTCACAAACCTTAAATACAATTAAAATAGTGATGTCATCAATTGAAAAGACAATTGAAAAAACCCACCTCATTTTAAAGATACAAATAACAAGCATAATGAAGCATAATATAAAATACAATAAATAATACTAGATAGCATGAAATAAGAAGTTATGTACCTACCATAACGTTCCATGTTAGTTGTCTTCTCTCGCCTTCTTTCTTGCTTGATGGGTTCGGAGCCGATCCTCGGCTCCGACTCGGCACTTGCTTTAGCTCGAGAACTCCTTTTACCAGCTCGAGGCAGCCCCATATCCCATGATGCAAGGCAGGAAGTACCCAGATCTCGTTTGTTGACAAAAGGGCAATAACACCAAGCATAAACAATACTTCCCAAAGGAAGAAGAAACTTACAAATGGAAAAAGGACCAGGTCTAAATGGTCTTTAGCATTATAGTTTCTTATACAAGGTCTGTCCAGGCCAGGGGGAAGGAGGGAGGGTCGCAAGAAAGAAGGCGAGAGAAGACAACTAACATGGAACGTTATGGTAGGTACATAACTTCTTAATGTTAAGTTGTCAATCTCGCCTTCATTCTTGCTTGATGGGACCGCGTCCTAGCACCTCTATCCTGGGTGGCTCAATGGAACAAACTCTTGAGGACTGTAGAGCCAAAACTGGCTCTGTCCCTGGAGGCCAAGTCCAATTTGTAATGGGAAACAAAAGTGTGAGGAGTGGCCCAAGTGGCCGCTGCACAAATAGTGTCTAAAGGTAGTCTAGCTTGAAAAGCTGTAGAAGTAGCTAAACTCCTAGTTGAATGTGCTTTAGGTTTTGAGCACAGCTGTTTTCCCCTGATCGTATAAATTTCAGTGATGACCGAAGAAAGCCATCTGGACAAAGTCACTTTAGAAACAGGAAGGCCTTTTTTATTATCCGCATAGGAAACAAAAAGTTGATCAGATTTTCTAAATTTTTTTGTTCTGTCCAAATAATATCTAAGCTGACGGTGGACATCAAGATAATGTAGCTTTTGTTCAGCTCTATCTGAATAGTTGGGAAAAATACAGGAGATCAATAGATTGATTCAGATTGTTTTTGAAGCGACCTTAGGTAAAAAGGATGGATTAGTTCTCAAAGATACTCTGTCTTTGTGAAAAATCAAATAGGGGGGTCGAACCGAAAGAGCATGAAGTTCAGACACCCTCCTGGCAGATGTAATAGCCACTAGGAATAAAGTTTTCCAAGAAAGATATTTCAGGGAACAAGAAACAGCTGGCTCAAAGGGGGCAAGAATCAAGGATGTCAGCACTAAATTTAAATCCCATTGAGGAGGAGGATTCCTGATTGGAGGCTTTAGTAGGAAAATCCCTTTCAAAAGGCCCTGCAGAGTCTATGGGACATAATATTATGATCTGCTATCCCGACATGAAAATTAGAAATAGCAGCCAACTGAACTCTGACCGTGGAAGAAGAGGAGCCTGCATGGAAAATCTCTGCTAAGAAGTCCAGAACTGCCTGAACAGGGGCAGTAAAAGGATCAATATTTTGGGCCTTAGCCCAATAAGAGAAACGCTTCCATTTGCTTGTGTAAATCCTCCTGGTAGAGGATTTTAGTGAAGTTACTATGATATCTCTAACTGGGTTAGAGATCAAAGGAAGCCTGGCTAAGGAAGGAAGTGGAGCAACCATGCTGTGAGGTTGAGAGAAGGGATTGACCGGTGCAGCTGACCGGATTGGTGAATCAGTAGATCTGGCACTGGGTCCAGATGCCACGGCTGCACCAAAAGGTGACGATGGAGCAACGGAACCAAACTTGTCGAGGCCAGTAAGGGGCAATGAGAATCAATTTGGCTCTCAAACGGTAGCTTTCTGGATCACCTGGGGGAACAGAGGAAATGGAGGGAAGCCATAAAGAAGACCCTGGGGCCAATCCTGGGACAGAGCGTCTCTGGGGATGGCCTGATAGAGGGAAGAGGCTGAAGAAGTCTGGACATTTGCTGTTTTGGGGAGTAGCAAAAGATCGCAACATGGACGACCCCATTCCAGAAAAATCTCTTCCGCTATGGATTGCTTGAGAGACCACTCGTGAGGCATGAGAATAGCTCTGCTCAATCTGTCCGCTATAATGTTGGTTTTCCCAGGGATATGCGTTGCTACCAGAAACCGATGAGAGGAGATCGCCCATTGCCATAGTCTGAGAGCTTCTCGACACAAGGGGTAGGACTTGGTTCCGCCCTGTTTGTTGATATACCAAACTACAGACATGTTGTCTGTGTGGACTGCAATTGTCCCTACGGGAAGAAAGTCGTTGAGGGCTTGCAACGTTAAAAGCACTGCTCTCATCTCCAGGACATTTATGTGCAGATGGTACTCGAACGGTTGCCACGTCCCATGAACCATCCTGCCCTGATAATGACCCCCCCACCCGATCAGGGAGGCATCCGTGGTGACAGTGGCTATCGGGGACGGAGGTACAAAGCACCTGCCTTGGTGAACCTGAGGCGATGTGATCCACCAAGCAAGATGTTCTTTGCATGTTTGTGTCACCAGAATCTGGTGACGCATTGGAAGTTGCTGGTATGACCACTGTGTGAACAGCATCCACTGAAGGAGGCGCATGTAGAAATGAGCCAGGGGAAGAAGAGTGATGGCCGCAGCCATAAGACCTAAAACCTTTAGAACCATTCTGGCCTGTACCTTTTTGCTGGCCAGAATGATCCTGACATGAGTCTGAATGTCTGAAACTCTTTGTTCTGTAAGGGTAGCTGACATCCGAACAGTGTAAGTTTGCGCCTATGAAGGTAATAGACTGGCAGGGCGATAAGGATGACTTTTCGTAGTTGACTGAGATGCCCAAATGAGAACAAAGGTCTACTGTGTAATCCCTGGCTTGTATAAGCTGATGCCTGGTGGTGGCTGACAGGAGCCAGTCGTCGAGATACAGAAACACCTGGAATCCTTGACGTCTCAGGTGAGCCGTGACCACTGCCATGCATTTGGTGAACACTCTGGGGGCTGTAGTGAGACCAAAGGGCAGGGCTCTGAACTGGAAATGACTGGACCCCAGCCGAAAGCGGAGAAATCTCCTGGAGCGTCTGTGAATTTTGATGTGATAGTACGCATCCTGAAGATCTATTGAGCACATCCAGTTGTCCTTCTGTAAGAAGGGCAGAATTGATTGAAGAGTGACCATTCGGAATCTTGTCTTCCTGACAGACTTGTTGAGTCTGCTGAGATCCAATATTGGTCTCCAGTCTTTTTGGGGACCAAAAAGAACCTTGAGTAGATTCCGGGCTCTGAATGGTCTATTGTGACTGGCTGAATGGCTCTTTTTTGCAGTAGTTTTGCGATCTCTAACTCTGCAATGTCCCTTAGACCGGGTGGTACATCTGGAAGGGAACTTGAGGGGTAGGGACTTTCCTCGAAAGGAATTATGTAACCCTTGGATATGATCGACTGTACCCATCTGTCTTGAGTGAGGGAATGCCAGGCTTCTGGGTACAGTGATAATCTTCCCCCGACTGCCTCCAAGGAGGGACAGCCGGGCAACACCTCAGGGATGCTGAAAGGGCTTTTCAGGAAGAGACTCCCTGTTGCCCTGGTTCTTCGGACCCCCTCTGCCTCTAGAGCGGCGTCTGTTGTTGTTACCCCCTCTGCCTCTAGGGGTAAACTGACCACGTGAATCCAGCGTGACTCCTTGGGATTTACGGAACCACGTCTTTCCACCCTTCTGTCCTTTGGGATAAGGCCTAGAAGGGGTGGAAAAACGGACTCCAACAGCAGAAAGAGTCTTGCCGTCCTGCTCACACCTGGTCAAGGTTTCCTTCACCTGAGGGCCAAACAAAGCTGACCCATCAAAGGGAGAATTTGTGAAGGACGCCTTAAAGGGATCCGCAAAATCACATAGCCGCATCCAGGCTTGGCGTCTAAGAGCCACACCTGTGCCTGCGGCTCTACTCGCTCCATCAGCAGCATAAGATATTAGCCGCATGGAGGAGTTAGCAATGGAATTGAGGGTTCCTAGCTGCGAAGCAATCTTTTCTTGGGCCCCTGCAGCTGTAGGATCCTGAACTACTTCTCCCAGCTCCTTCAGGATATCTCTCTGGAGTCTGGTGAAGTGACAAAGATAATTCAGCGACGCATAGCAAAGGTCGCTGAGGAAAACATCCGCTTGCCGTACCTATCCATGGTCCTAGTGTCCTTATCAGGAGGATGGAGCGGCACGGAAGGATCTGCAAGTTCCTTTTGGTGGCCGCAGCCACCACCATGGCATCAGTCGGGACACCCTTTGTAAGGAATTGTTTGTCACTAGGGGCAGTTATAAATTTAGAAGGCCTCCTAGGGACTGGCTCTACAGAGTCAGGAGCTGTCCACGCCTTTCGTGCTATAACCTGCATAAGGGGTCGAAGGCGGAGACACCCAGGAGGTGGAGGGCCGAGATCCAAACGCCTCTAGGTATACTGACTCATCCTCAGAGGGATTGTTGGAGGGCCAGTTTCCCCTCTGTTTCAGAAGTTCTAGGATGTCTGAGAAGGAGACATCCTCAGAGGGGGATCTAGGGATCCCTCTGACTCATCAAAGTCAGTATCCGAGTGACAGACTCAGGGAGTCTACATGCTTCCTCTTACAAGTCCTCTTCCTAGGAGGATCTCCCGAAACATCAGGAGAATCCTCGGAAGAGGCGGAAATTCCCAATGGGGAAACCTGAGGCGGAGGATCTCTGGGTCCTGTAGCAAGAGAAGTGGCAGAGATGTCAACAGGTACAATAGAGGGAGGAGCTACGGGAAGAGACTGCTGACTGATACCAGTGGCCAGTACACTCTTCATCACCTCGAATGCTCCCCTCCCAGGCAGGTCCGAGAGACCCTGCTCCGAAGAGCTAGGAACTCCAGGGGCCACCGAAGGGAAGTCTCCGAGGCAGATGTCGGAGCCGAGCTCACCAAGGCCGAGGCTCCAAGGGGAAGAGCGGGCTCGGACAAGGGTCCGATGCCACTCACCCCCTCGGAGGAGACCATGGAAGCCCGACCACCGAATCCCTCTAAGGAAGAGGAGATAAGAGTAGGGGCTGAAGGAACAGAAGGGGGTATCCGTCCTCCAGCCGTAGCAGTAACCCTGCCCGAAGACTCCAACTCCAAACTCTGGGGTAGAGTTGAAGGAGGAACTGTAACGGGGTGTGGACCAACAGTCGTCTGCTGAGACGGACTGTGTAGCATTTGGGCCAGTACCTGTGACTTGAGTAATCTACTGACCACTCTCTAGGTCATGGTCTGACAACCTGGATGACCTTGAAGATCGGCTCCGATGGCTCCGCTCCGATAGAAGAGGGGAGGCCGGAGCCGAAAGTATCGGCTCCAAGGAAGGAGACCTCGACCTCTTCCTGGAATGGGTCATCGGAGCCGATATTATTGATCCTGTCGGCACCGATTTCTCGGAGCCGGCAGAACGCCTCGATGTATCGGCTCCAGCCGGAGCCGATACAGCCACCAGAGTAACGGTGTCGGAGCCGATCGGGGCCGACACCGATGCCTGTGCCACATGGGTGTCGGAGCCGATCGGAGCCGACACCGATGCCCGTGCCACGTGGGTGTCGGAGCCGGTCGGAACCGACCCCACAGTGGTCAAAGCAGATTCGGCACCGATAGCCATCGGCGCCGAAGGCTTAGCAGATCCAGAATCGGCTCCAGCCGGAGCCGATCTCGACTCTATACGAGTCGGAGCCGAGGCCACAGGCTTAGAAACCGAAGCCTGGGTCTTGGCAGATTTTGTTGATTTTTGTGGGGCCGACTTAGCCGGAGAGCCCTCCGGCTTAAGAAGACCCCTCAAAATCAACTTATTCCTTCTCTCCTGCAGGACTCTCTGGCTGAAGGAGTGACAAATAGCACAGGAGTCCTGCAGGTGAAGAGGGCCTAAACAGTACAGGCAAGAAGTGTGACCGTCTGTCAGAGACATCTTCTGACAGCACGAGTCACACTTCTTAAAACCTGAAACCCTCTCTTTAGACATGGTGCCCAAAAAACACACACACACCAGTCCAATTAAATTAAAATAATCCCAAAAGGGTATATAGTAAATAAAACCAACACACACACCCTAACAGGGGGGGGGATGGGAAAGGGAAATTAACTGACTAAAAAAATTTAAAAGAGACAGGGATTTCTGTCAGAAAAGTTAAGTTTAAAGTTAAACTATCAAAAATAAAAGGTTTTTAAGTAAAAAGGGGCTTAAATGTCACAAAAGTGAATTACTTACCAGGAGCTGGTAAAGAGAAGACCTCCCAAGCGAAGCGGCAAACGAGATCTGGGTACTTCCTGCCTTGCATCATGGGATATGGGGCTGCCTCGAGCTGGTAAAAGGAGTTCTCGAGCTAAAGCAAGTGCCGAGTCGGAGCCGAGGGATCGGCTCCGAACCCATCAAGCAAGAATGAAGGCGAGATTGACAACTTAACATTATTCCATTTACTGTCGTAAGAAACATATAATGTATACCTAATGAGAGAAATCTCTCATCTTATTAAAGCTTTTAATTTTAAAATGCTTATGATGGAAATAACATCATTTAGCCCTGGTGGAGACCACAATTTTATGAAAAGACAGACCAAAAATATGAGGCAAAACTCTGTACAGTTGAGATGCATACAGGTATGGAAAACATGGACTTGGGAAACTAATGCTGAAATTTTCAGATGTTCTGAAGGCTTTGGCATTAAGTGGTGGGAATGTTGCGTTAGGCTAGGGTAAGTTGTTGCACATGTGTAATTGTTTGTGCGTGCTTGTGTGTGTGTGTGTACACATGTATATGTGAGTCTCTAAATGTCTTCTGCCATGGTACTGTTATGGAAAGGCTTTACCAAAGGTAAGGTGCAAGTTTATGGTTCAGGTAAGCAGGCATTAGTAAGGCGGGAAAGAGAGCTTTACCAGCATTGTTCCAAGCTTCAATAGTAACAACGAATCAGATCCAGAGGATAATGTCAATACACTAGCTAATAAATTTAGTGGCACCTTCACATCGGAGACACCTATTCCAAACCAATCAAATCCTAATAGAATCATGCCACCAAACATCACAAAATAGCGCATACTGAAGGCACTCCAAAATGAGGAATACCTAATTTGTGGGGCGTTGACAACATACCAGGTTGCCTAATTAATAGTAGTAAGAAAGCAGTGGTGGACCCACTCCTCAAACTCTTCAACCTGAGACTATCAAAAGACATTGTCCCAGAGAAGCGGTGTACAGCTGTTGCTATGCAACTCCACAAGGGTGACCCCCAGCTCATACTCTGAGAATTAAAGACCCATCAGACTAACAAGTCTTATATGCAAAACTATGTAGTGCATCATAACAGACCTAATTAACTATGATTAGACTTGACACTTAACAATTTGGTTTTGCCAACAGTAGATCCTATCTAATGAATCTTGTAAACTTCTGAGAGGTTACTCAGGCTGCTGACTGTGGACAAGCTGTCCACACAGTGTACGTTGACCTGTATAAGGAATTTGATACCATACCACATATGAATATCAAAAACAAATTAAATGAACTCCAAACTGACCCATACTTGGCTAGGCTGATAACCAAATGGTTTACAGATAGAACTCACAATGTGAGAGTGACAAAAGGAGTCTCCACTGAAAAAATGAAGGTGACCACTGAAGTCCCACATGGATCAATTCTGGGGCCTCTGGTGCTCGGCATCTACTTCTCCAATTTCCAGTTATTAAATGAGGATCTATGGTTAACAAAGTTTGTGGATGATTGTAAGCAAGGAGTTGTCAAGCTTCACTCTGACACACACATGCACTCCATTAGGAGTTTGAACTTGTCACTGGCTGATGTAATAAAAATGGGCTCAATCTAAATGCCAAAAGGTACACCAGTAGCATTTACTGTGCACCCTCCTAGCTCATACTTACAACATAAATAACAAACTACTTCAACACAAAAACTGTGAGAGACAGATACATGGGTGAACAAGCTTCCGTACGTTTGACCATCAAGTTGCAACAGTGAAATCCTTTTGCCTTGCACAGCTCAGTTAAAACTATACTTTCCAGATCTAAAGAAGTTCTCACCTCCTTACATTCAGCACTGATTAGACCTATCACTAAGTACAACATCCCCTTCAGGAAGTACCTTATTAAGTATATCAAGCACTTGGAGAGATCTCAGAGGTTTGTAACTAAAAAGATCAAGGGCTTAAAAGACTAACCACCAGGAAAAACTAGGGGCATTTAACCTGTACTCAACTTCATATAGACTCCTTAGGGGCAACCTGTGCCTTGCTTATATGGCTATAAGGGATCCAGGAGTCCAAGAACTCTTATACCTCAATAAATTGAGCAGTTCAATTAATACTAGGACCAGGGACCTAGACCTGCACCAACAAATAAAAGTAGGAAGAGGTACCGATTTGTCATGCAGCACCTACCCCTTCTCTTGAATGAACTCACTCTCCAAATCAAGCATTGTCACACACATGATGCCTTTAGAAAGTGCCTGGCAACTGGACGGGTATTCATAAATTCACCCTTGGTATAATTAGCCTGTCCCTCCTTGAAAACAGAGGCAAGACCTAATGGGTTTTGACAAGGCAGAAATGGGCTTGTGGCTTGGTTGCCTTGAAACTCCTAACAGCTTGTGATTAAAACAATAAAACTGTAAATGAAGCTTTTTTCAGGGGCACTACATTGACATATGGGAAGTTTTGCTCCCCATTCTCCTTATTTATTTATACTAATTGTGATGTCCCTCCTCTGGGCCAGGAATCAAGGAGCCTCGAACCTCACTACTGTCACTGGTGGGAAACATTCACTTTGAGAGAAAAAATAGACATGCACAGTATTTTCAGATGCAGCTCTGTGCATTGAGCACAATTTCCCTTAAGAACACACAGGGAATGCATACTTCAGTTCTGAGGCTGGACCTCCTGTCCAGGCCCCAAATAAGACTCCGCAGTGACCTGATCCTCAGCTGGGTATTCCAGGCCAAGTCCTCTACCACCCTCTGTGTGAAATTAGTGCTGTGTGTCCCTGTTCCAAGTAGCTGAGATTTGATTTCTTACACAGACACACGCATGCACACACACACACACACACACACACACACACACACACACACACACACACACACACACACACCTGGGAAAGGCTGGCACAGATTTGCCTGCTATGCCACCTTCACCCAGACTATAAAGTAGATACTGCCACCAGAACAGCCCAAAGCAAACTACTCCAAGGCTCTTGACAGGGTACCAAGTTATACTTAGTAAAATTAATACTTCTACAAATGGTAGCGTTTCCAAGCACTAAGACTTTCAGGAATGTGAAGTCACAGTGCCACTAAATAAATGCAAGTGCTCTCAAAGGTTAAAATATTTTCTAACAGACCAGTCATAATGAAAGGTTTAGATATATTAAATAAAAAATAAAGACTATACTGAATATCTATTCACATTAAACACGAGAGTTTTAATTCACAGGAAATGTAAAAACACAGATGGAAAGATTCAGACAGATGCAGAAAAACAATATTTAACTAGCCTCACTATATTTTCCTAACAGACTGAAAACTTACTCTCCCTACTTACTTGCTAGAGCAAAGCAAGATGAAATGGATGACTGTCTTTGTTGTCAGTTCCAATAACAGAGTGCTGAGTTCTTCTATCACTAGTATCTAAATACAATTTTAACACAGGCGACAGTTACGGAGTATCTGCTGCAAGATCTCCAGATTCATGAACAGCTTTATCCAACCGCAAGAAGACTCATTAAATGCAGACACAAACCTGGATGTATCACAAATACAATAGATTGTTACGCTCTTGTTCTTTTTCTTCCATACAGTAATTCTATTTATTTATTGCATACTAAAATTAATATAGTCTCATTTAACTGCAGTTCTAGTCACTTTCTTATGTGCAATATCACACAATCTCACCTTTGTGTGTGTACTTTTCTTTTCATGTGTTAATTATCTAGTAGTCAGTGTTGTCCAATCTAATAAATAGTGTATAAGCATGTGTGACAGCTACTTAGATATTTCGTTTTATACTATCGTTATTGTTTATTCTTTAATATCCATCATGTCTGTCTTTTTGTGTTTATTTTCTCCTGTAAAAGAGCTGACACTCAAAATTTTGTTTAGGTAGCACTTGTGTTTCCTAAATGACAATAAAGTTTCTTTAAATCTTTAAAGAATGGCATCATATCTGGTCACCTGACTCTATGGTTCCCACACTACCCCCTCACTAGCAACTGAGCCAGGATTTGGCACATATATGTCACAATACACACACAGAACTTTCCTAAGGCTTAATACAGCATCTGGAAGCTATAAAACAATTCCAGCTTTATTACCCTTCCTGCAGAAAGACTTTCCATAGACACTGCGTCTCCGGCTGCATTCAGACCTGTGAGACAGAATCTTTATGGCTAAACCAAGTCATTTAATTTCAAACTGTTTTTCTTAAGGTTAGATGGGATGAGCTTAACCCCTTCCCTTCCAGTATTCTCTGTTAAAATATATACATTTCAGAAGTTACAACAATACAGCCTGACATGCATGTATATTTCTTTTCTGTTCAGCAGGACCCACTGTTGATACATTTTTAATGCAAGCAGCTTTACAAATCAGTTTGATATTCAAATGACATACTATTCTTTACAAAACTCCATCTAGCTCTGCTGGCCATACCTCACATCACATTAATTTAATGCCTGTACTAAACTTGGATAAATCTGTAAAGTCACTTAACAATGGCATAGCTTGCTTGACCATTGAACACATATCATTATTTGCAAATGAAAGAATTCTAAACAAATTGCCGAATGCATCTGCACTATTTTAATCCATTCATAGAATCATAAGAAGTTACTAGGCTAATGGCCCTACGGCTCTTACAAGTCTAGCTAAGTTCTATCCTTATTTCCGTGATCAGCACCAACTGCCCCTGTCCAAAAGGGACACAGGTGGAATACCAGGGGTGAACTTATGGTTATCTATACAATCGTCCAGATTGCGCTTGAGGAGGGCCAATGAGGTGCTCTGTTTGACATGAAGTGGGGCTCATTCCATAAGTGAGGTAACCTCTGGGAGACAAGTACGTCCCTCCAGCAGGTTCTATTGATGTCACATACCAAGTTCAGACCTTTACAGCGAGTAACCCGTGTACCATTTGACTTGCGGATGCAGTAACAATAAAGCAGGGTCAAAGACTGCCTTACATGCAAGGCATAGCTCACCTCTGAGTAGTCTGTATGAAACAGAATAAAGTGACAGTTATTTCAGACAATGCACATAAGATAGATGTTGAAGACCTTGAATTTTCCTTGTGTGGAACCTTTTGTGGTCTCTCCAATTGCTGCATGTGCTTGAAAAGGTATATACCAAAAGGGGCGCTGTACTCAATTATTGGACTGATGAGGGAAGAGTACAGACAGGTTAAAACTTCTTTTTTTCTGAATGCAATGCCTTTACTTATGAGATGAGCAATATAGAATGTCCTTCTTACCACTGTGGAGACATGGTGACCAAAGATAAGGTTGCTGTCAACCTCTGTGTCCAGGTCTCTCGGCACTGAGTGCATACATATGGTGTTGTTATTGATGTGGTAGTTAACAGGAACATCGCACTTACTGAAAGGGATGACCATACATTTTTTGCATGGAGCTTCAGACCATGACTTTGGCACCAATCATATATTTGAGTAAGACCCTCTTGTAGGATGTGGACATAGTTTGGAGAATCTATGACTACTCCCAATTTGCAGTCATCAGCAAATTTGTCAGCCACAGACGTTTAGTTTTAGGTTTGCACTTCACAGAAAAAGATTCCAAATAGTAGAGGTCCCAGGACTGATCCCTGTGAAACACCACTGGTTACAGGTCTGCTGTTGGAGGTGAATTCCCCTATTTTGATTATATAGGTTATATCAGTGAGTCAGTTAGTGACCCATCTAACAACATAAGGGTTGATAACTAGCTGGGTGAGTTTGTCAATGATGCTTGATTGAGGGGTAGTGTCAAAAGCCTTGGCTAAGTCTAGGTAGGCTGTATGCACAGATTTCCCCTAATCCAAGGCCTTCGTGACGGTCTCAAAGAAGCCCACCATGTTTAATAGGCATGATCTCCCTTTGACAAATCCAAACTGAGTAGGGTCAAGTGTTTGGAGATTACCTATATCTTGGTTGAGAAGGTCCATGATGGTCCGTTCCATGGCCTTGCAGATAAGGCTAGTCAGGCTAATAGGTCCATGGCCTTGCAGATAAGGCTAGTCAGGCTAATAGGTGTATAGTTCCTGGGGTCAGTGGAAGTACCACTTTTGTGCAAGGGGATAACGGTGGCCATTTTCCATTCTGCTGGGATGAAGCTGGACCTCAGACTATGATTGAAAAGAGTACCTGGTGGTGTTGCTAATTCTTGCTTTAGCCCATGCAGGACACAACATGGGATGTTATCAGGTCCCATAGATGCTGTGTTTTTGGTCTTCGACACGGCATGTATGGCCTTCTGTTTAGAAACAGAAGGTAGAGGACAGATAGTAGGGATTTCATGGTGTACATGTGGTGGGACAGGAAAGAAGTTTTCACAGAACCTGTCAGCTAACAGGTTAGCTATCTCCACAGGCTCAGTATATGTGGTATCATTAACTACCAGTTTGGCACAAATCTGGGCCTTTTGGGTCCAGTGTATTCAAGTTAAAGTGGAGGAACCATTGGGCAAGTGAGTTAGAGCACGAATAGTTTACCCAGTCAATGGATGGGTAGTTAAAGTCACCCAAAACCAGGGTGTTTGGGTGTCCTACCAACAGTTAATTGCACCTGACATATCTTCAGGAAATATAGTGTTTAAACTTTAACTCTTTAAAAGACTTACAATTTGGTTTTTTTTCAGCATTATGGCAGTCAGATGCATTACATACTCCCATATATACATACATATACACACAAGTACATTGTGGCACTGTGTGGTGGGCCTCATCTTAGGATATTGTTAAAACGAATGCATAAAATATGTTCTTCTTCGGGGAAACAGACAGGTATGTTTTTGTATTATGTAGACAGGTTGCTTAAAACATGGCAGGCAAAAAAGCAATTACTTGTTTAGTTTAATGTATAAAAAAAAGAGGGCTCTGGCCCTGGAATTTAGAAAAACTGGCCTTCTCACTGCAGAGAGGAGTTTTATGCCTAGAACATTTGCACTAAGAGGTGTACTCTGGAAAGTACTGTTGAGCAAGTAAAACTTACAATAACAGTGGATTGTTCACATGATCACTGCTGCAGTAGCCTTTGCTATATGGGTTATATCCTGCCAAGGATATAACAGCCAGCCAGCTTCCAAAGCTTTAGGCCACCCTTCATGTGCCCAAACTGTCAGGCAGCTTGAGATGAGCTAGCTAAAAGTCAAGTTTTGGCACAATGCCATTCAGGGTTTTCCTACCAGCAGAGTGAGGAAGGCTGAACCCTGAAAGGATAATGCTAGTAGGAACAAAACAAATGCCCACACCCTGACATAAAAAAACACACCAAAAAAACAAGGGAGATGGTGGGAGGGAGCGACTACTGCAGCAGTGATCATCCATACATCTACTGTTAAGGCAAGTTTTACTTACACAACTGTACAATGCTTATTGTACTGATCACTACTGCAGTAGCATTAGCTATATGGATAGATACCGTTAGCTAAGTAGCTTTGGGAGGTGAAAGAAAAAGAGTCCAGGAGTCCCTGAAGATTGGCCCTACTAAAGCCTGATCTGGACTTAGAGAATAAATCAAGCTTTGTCCTCTGTGCATTCTTTTGCAAAGCAGCAGCTACTAAAATACTTCTACAGTCCAAACCTTTTCAAAAAGCCATAGATGAATGCCAAAGCCCTAGCAGAGTGGGCCTAGACCCTGCCTGGAACAGTTTTGTTAAGGTAAGTACAACAAAAGGTACCAGCCTTAGACAACCATTTGGAAAAAGTATTTTCTGACACAGGTTGCCATTTCTTCTTACCTTCACAAGAAATGAACAACTGATCCGAAGATCTGAAGGATTCAGTTCTGTGGGCACCTAAGGTATGGAGCATTCTTTCTACCTCATTTTTAGGTTCAGGAAGAAATAAAAAATGGGGAGATGGAAAGTTTGGCTTAAAGTAAAATTGGATTCCACTGTAGGCATAAAAGAAGGATTAGTTCTCAAAGAAACCCCATTCATATGGAAATGAGACAGGGTTTACTCACCATAAGAGCTTGCAACTCAGATACTCTTCTTGCAGAGTAGAACAATCAGCAAAATAGTTTTCTGTGTTAAGAATCTCAAGTCAGCCAGCTTAGCTGGTTCAAATGGAGCAAGTGTTAGCTTCTCTAACACAAAATTAAGCTCCCAAGGAGGGGCCACTGGTTTTCTTGGAGGCCTCTTACGCAAAATCCTTTTCAGGAATATTTTGACATGAGACTGCATTAAAAGAGGTGGATCCATGGGCAAATATGCTGAAATGTCTGATAAATGAGCCTTGATAGAGGAATAAGAAAGGCCATAGGATAGCAACTCACACAGATACTGTAGAACCCAAGACCAACTAGCCCTAGGTAGAACTATGGTTGCCTGGGCCACAAAGAGTCACCATAATGACCTTGGGGATTCCTTCTGGATCTTCAGAAGTACCTTGGATATTAGTGGAAAGGTTTGAAAAGTATACAGGAAAATTTATGTCCACGGGGGGAAAAAAAAAAGTAATCTGTCTTTCAGGTCTTCTTGCATGGAGTCGAAGGGTAGAGACTTGCTGACTGATTGGAAAAGAGGCAAAAAGGTATACTTCAGCAACTCCCCACAGATGGACCAAATCTGGGAAAACACCCTGATCTATTTTCCATTCGTGAGGGTCTGCCCTGGCCCTGCTCAGCTTGTCTGCCATACAGTTTTGCTCTGATGGAATGTAGGATGCCTGTTGAGTGAGACTGTGATGTGAAGCTATTATGGTTAGTCTGTAAAGAGGGTATGACTGTGGTATTGTCTGTAACCAATTGAAGAGGTCCTGGAGACAAAGACGGTTTAGAGTTGTGTGCCTTGATCAGGACATGCATCTCCTTAATATTTATATGCTTGCATCAGTCCTTGGTGTCCTACACCCCTTGCACTTTTATCTCTCTTGAAACTGCTCCCCAAGCAAAGTCCAATGCATCTGTAGTGACTGACTGCTTTGGAGCAGGAAGGGAGAAGGAGAAACCTGGATTTAAGGATATCTCTTCTCTCCACCAAAAGACTTCTCTTCTGACAAACCCCAACATTAGGATTTTTAAAAGATAAAGTGTGTTGATGCTGGGACTAAAGAGATTTCAGATGCCAGTGTATCTTTCTCATGTGGAGTCTTGTCACAGGTATCATGAGAATCACAGATGCCATGAGACCCAAAATCCTGAGTTATTCCCTCACAGTGGCTGAAGTCTGATTGGAAAATCTTAGAAACGGATGTAGATAAAGATTTATTTATTTCCTGTGGAAGAAAAGCTCTTTGAACTGAGGTGTCATCCTATGAACACTATTATGTGTGGAGTCAAGAAAGACTTTTGAATGTTCTCTTTTAATACCAGCTTGTATAAGAGATCTCTGACCCAAAACAGAGATTCCTTACACTTTGAAAATGACTAATTATAAGCAAGTCAATTAAATATATAAAACTGTGGATACCCTATAGCCTGCAATGGCTATAACTGGAGCTAGACACTGTTGGTGCAGTGGAGAGTCCAAAGGGTACGTCAGAGAACTGATAACTTGATCCAGACACACAAAACCAAAAAAAAAAACACCAAGTCTGGACGACTAGGGATCTAATAAGCATATTTTAAGTTTAGTGTTGTCAGGAAACTTGAGGAAAAAGATGCAACAGGTTGTGAAGTGACGTCATTTTGAGTTTAGACACCATCACAAACAGGTTTAGTAAAGATCCAGTACTGTTCTCAAAGAATTTTCTTTCTTTGGTACTAGGAACATCTTTGAATAAAAACACTTCCCCATCCGGAAAAGAGGAACTGGTTCGATTATTCCTTGGCATAGCATGTGATGAAGAACCAATGGAAACAATACACTCTGATCTGGAGGATGAGGAATGGCACCCTGAAAAAGATGAATTTCCTTCCACTGCCATCTGTAACCTTGGTGAATGATTTTCACAACCCATTTGTCTGAAACTATCTGTGACAAACAGAAAATGGAGATTCAAACTTTCTAGAAGAAAAAAGTGGCCAGGGTGGGAGGGTTTCACAAGGACACTTGAACAGTCCTTAAGACTCGTTAGACTCTCCTTAGTTTTGGGTGGTTTGAGACTTCTTTTTCAAACCCCCTTGCCATTTCTTCTTAAAAGTCTGTTTACCTGTATTTTATGGAACGGTTTATTCTGATATTTGCCAAAACTGGATGAGGAGATGGAAAATCCATTGGAAAATGTTGAAAAGGAAGGCTATATAGCTGGTTCAGCTTGCCCCTTTTATCACACTTTTTGATCACCTCTGCAGCAGAGGAGCAACATACTAAATCTCTATCCAAGGCAGAATTTAAAATCTCATTTTTAAAAATCATCTGGGAGGTTCTGAGAATGCAGCCATGCAAACCTCATCAAAACAGTACCAGTAGTCATATCCCTGGAAGAAGTATCTGTGACGCCCGTGCACTGGCCCAGTAATCAAGGAGAGTCCATCCTCATCACTAGCACCAGTGAGGGGCATCCACATTGGGAGGATAACAGTACATACACATTAAAGTACAATTTCCCTTAAGAGCACACAGAGATCACAGTCATTCTAGGGATGGTTTCTCCTTTTCTCTCCAGATCCCCAATAAGACTCCCCACTAGCACAACTATAGGGTTCAGGTCTCAGACGAGTAGCCTAGTCAAAACCTCCAGTACCCTCTCTGTCCAACCAGTGCTTTGTGTCCCTGCCCAAGTAGCTGACAAACACACACACACACTTTGAGATTTGATTTATATACAAACACACAGACACTCCTGGGAAAGGCTGGCACAGGTTCACTAGCTATTACCCCTACTGCCCAGGCTATAAGATATATAGTAATCACTGCCACCAACTACTCATCAGCTACTATAAAGGCCCTTACCAAAGGGTGTCCAATTCTACTGGGCAATGTTACTATTATCCAAATGGTAACTGTGACGAACAGCAAGGCTATTGGAGTGGCCTGTACAATATCACCAAATACATGTAAGTACTCTAAAAGCTTAAATTATCTCTACACAAAACAGCCACAGTTAAAAGGTTTAAAAATATTTCATAATAAATAATAAAAACACAAGCCAATACTCATGGATTCAACACAGTGACAACATAGTTCAGAAATCATAGGAAATACTTTAAAACAACACTGTAGGACAGTCTGACATAAATATAGAAAACAGCTACACTAATATTACTGTACTTCTATCTATCTATAAGAGAAATCACTGTTCTAAATAACTCAGTTACAGAGCAAGGCACAGTGCTGGTGAGTTATCAGGTCTAAAGACGTACAAAATGCACTCTCTTTCTCTTGACATAGTTCTTAAATTGATAATATACATTACTATTGAGTCATTTCAGATTACAATATTTCTTGTCACCTCTGCTTAAGTTTCCCAGGCTCACAGAACTTAAAATGTAATGTCTCTTTGTGATCTGCAGCTACTAGGAAGTCACAGCAATAAAATACACTTTACATGTGAAACCTAGTAATCACCTCTGTCTTAAGGCAATAGAAAGACGCTCCTAGCCCAGACATCCTGTCTCTTAGCTTGAGATCACACACAGTCATAAAATTCTTTTTTTTGTTTTGTTTCGTTTTTATCAGCTTATTTTCTTAGAGTTTATATACCTTTCTGCTTTCTTCCAGCAGGGTGCACTGTGGTTACAATCCTGAAACTGCACATAACACAAGTTTCCTTAAATTTGTAACACAAGCCTGTGGATCTTATTAATATTTACAATGACATAGAATTATATACAACATTCCATCTGGCTGGGCTGGCAGCCTCTAAGTTTATCACAGTATCAACAGAGGAATACATTGCAAACAATGAGTAGTGACCTGTGCAAAAGAAGAAACTAAATTATTTAAAGCAGATGTTTCTTCACAGAAAGAAACTGCAGATAAAACTTATACTGTTACAGTTTTGTCAGAACAAACATAATCTTGACATTTTAAAAATTTCTGAAAAAATCAAAGTTGCAGAAGTATATATACACTTTTCCCCCTTACAAATCAATAATTTTCCCATCTTTAAAAGAAAGAGTAGGATTGGATTTAACTAAGTGCTTAGCAGCAGTGGGCTCGACTAAAGCTGTAGCTAGTGGGTCGGGTTTGGGAGAAGTGTATACAAATTTAAAACACTGAGGAATTTTATACATCCTACACACACATCCTCTAAACCAGACAGAACAGGAGGAATGGGTGTAGGTTCTGGAAATTCCTTCTGTAACAGCGGCAGTATTTTCCGAGGGACTGAGAAGCCTCAGTGTTCACCCACTGAAAACACTGGCACATACCAGAAATGGTCTCAGAGAAAGAGAACCTCCACAGGGAGATTCAGAAACTGAGCTCTCCCCTGAATCCAAATCACAAATCTGAGAAGAAAACCCTGTATCTGTCCCTTCATCTTCTTGTCCAGATTCAGAATCTCAAATCTCTTTTTCTTTTACCAAAAACTACTTTATAAGAATGCTCGATATCCCAAATGAAACCCTAAGCCAGACCCTAAACTAATCCCGTCTAAGGAAATTTGAGGAGAAGTAGATACATGTTGAGTTTTTTTTCTTTTTGACAGGACAGATGGGGTTAACAGTGTTATTGATAGTAGCAGCTTCTTCCCCAGCTATGGGCAAAATGTTCTGACAAAACAGGAATGCCTTCTCTATTCTGTTTCCCAGGTTTGACAACAATGCCTCTCCGTTGCCCACTGAGGGGATGCCAACAGCTGCTGAGCATGTGGCTAACCCCCAGTCCATAGTGGCAGTAGGTGCTACACCACAGGGATATGGGGTAAAAGATGAGTGGTCTGAGGTACAAATAATGGCCACAGCAAAAACATCCACCTGCCACTGAAATAAATAACTAGCCTACTGTAGTGGCAAAGGCTGTTTGCTTAACTTTTCTTTTTTTTGTAGCTAGAAGACGGATCAACCATGGGGCCGACAGTTTGTTCAATGGTCAAGCTGAAAATGGTGCCATTTCCCTGAGCAAAACAAGCAGCAAAAGCCAGTACAATCTGAAAGTCATTGTTTCACATAAAACCCAATAAAAAGCACTTTAAAACACTTTGCCAGTCCCAATAAGTAATATAAACACTTTCTCCACACAAAAAATTTCAGTTACTTTAAACTACTTTTAAACTGACAGGAAAAAGGAGCGTTCTTGCTTAGAGTATAACACAGTTTTGTGACAATCCATTAAAAAACAAACTTCTAGCTGTAAAATAACTTGAAAGTGCTATTAAATAAATATATATTTTTAAAATGTAAGTTTTTTTTTTACCCAAAGGGAACTTATCTGCCCAGCAAAGGAACAGCACAAGCTGACCGCCGAAACTCAAATGCCTCAGAGGAGCATATTTTTTGACAATAGGAAAGCTATGAAGGGCTTGGTGCCCAAACCAGTCTTTTTATTCAGGTCAGCTCATGCTGACTGATGGTTTGGGTGCATGGACGGTGCCCTGAAGCTGTGAAAGCTGTCCATCTGTTACATCTTATTCAGGATTTAACCAATATGGCTAAAGCTACTGCATTAGTGATCAATATGATGAACATAGTGGTGCTTTCAAAATATTGTTATGTCAAAAGCAGTGTCCAAAAATATTCACCAAGAAGGTGAAAATGCTGTTTGGGATCTTGAGTACCACATATTGGGGTGACAAGGTTAACTTTTGCTACTGAATAAATTACTTTAAGTTACTAAAGAAAAAGCATTTCTGCATAGAAATGTAATAGTATTGTCAGTGCCAACATTGTTCAACAAGCAACTGTCTTCAAAATGTATTACAACCATATATATACGTGCATACAAAAGCTGAAGAATGTTTTCCTGTCCTGTGGTGGCTTACACACCATGCAAAGCATCCATGCTTTTAAAAGCATTTTAAAGATAAAATGTCTAATTGCCTAGAAGTTTAAAGTACAATACACAAGAAAGTGAATGCTCTAGGCAATTAGAAAACTGGACTTTGACTGCAATATCAGAAAGGTTGGAAACGTCTTGACTCCAGACTCCAAGGGCATATTATAATGCTACCTTAACAGCCATCAGTTCTGCAAGCTACATATCCACATATCCACATGCTTTTTGAACTACACATACTGTTTAAACCTTTTCCCCAGACAGCATTAATCCATATTGTCACCTGTGAATATTTAAACAAATCAGCACTTGTATTTTGCCAAAAGAACACACTGCAGCTCTGTCCTACAGAACTCATATCTGCAAGAACTCCATAAAACAGATCACTACTTCATCATATCTTGAGTACAAGGCTCAAGCAAGTCATATAATCATTCACAGAAAGTACACAGAGACACACACACACTGTAAATGAGCGGAATAAATTAAAGTGCAACTCATAAAATCTTGACACATTTTTAGATTAAACCACAAAGAATATGTCACATTCCCTAAACAGTGTCATGCTATGGCACCTAAATACTTTTGAATTACTTCATGTGGGATGAATCACCTATGTTGAATTCACCAGATTTAATTTCTCAGTTTTTTGGCCCCCTGTCCTCACTGAGCAAATAACACCTAAAAGCAATTTGTTTGACTTGTGTTGCACTATGTGAAGTAGGTGATAAATTTATACTAAGGATGGGTGTGCATGCATGTGTCTGTACATATGAGAAAGGGAGCTAGCCATATATACATGCATTTTATATAAAATGTGCATTTGTCTATCGTGTGTGTGTGTGTGTGTGTGTGTGTGTGTGCGCGCGAGCGTGTGTGTGTGTGTGTGTGTGTGTGTGTAGATGCAGATATAGATATATAGACATACACACACACACACTTGTGTCTTGTTCTGATTCTTATCCCTTCTAGTCAGCATCTGAGAAATATGTGTGGGTGCAAGGGTGTCTGCAATCTAAGAGACCAGTGTGACAATACAAGCCAACTGTGCCAAGCACAGCATATCCGTTATTCAATCACTGCACAGCACAACAAATAGCAAACCGAGCATAACAGTCATTAGCGTGCCTGTAGTCGTAATACCTTATGTTATTACTATATTTATAATAAATATCGAAAGTTCACATGAGCATTCCTGAGGTAAAATCCCTTAATAAAGTGTTATAGCCCATGAGTAAGTTTCCTAGCCTTAAAAAATACATTTAATACACAAAAAAAACACTAGTTTTTCCTCAGAAAATGAATTACTGGAAGGTTCCCCCAAGAGGGGACTTATCTGCCCAGCCTTGAAGGATCATTAGCTGTCAGTTCAATGAAATCTGCAGAAGGTATGCACTTCAGTGTCAAGAAAACACCCTTAAGCTTTGAAAATCTGGTGGGTTGGTTATTTCTTTTCCAGGACATAACCTTAATATTTTAGGCTACTGCAACAATGACACAGTGGCTGAGCATTCAATGTTGTTTGGGCCAAAAGGGAGTCAACAGAAGCCTCTTTGGAAAGTCTGTCTCAATCTTTTGAAGAACTTGGATATCAGACAAAAGGGGAAGAAGGCATAAAAGAAGATTTCTGTCTATGGCAAGGGGAATACATCTGATTTTTAGGCTTTTAAAAGGTATCCCAAACCAGAACTAGTTTACTTGTCTGCTGAGATAGGAGGCAAACAGATCTACTAGGGGAATTCCCAGGTAAGTAATATCCTGGAAGATTTATGTGTGTAGCATTTGCTCATTAGGGTCTATCCTAGATGCGCTCAGTCTGTTACCGTGTTCTGCTCTGATAGGATGAATGTAGCCTGAAAACAGAGACTGCTCTGTATCGTCAGCTCCCAGACAATTATGGGTAGTTCGGATAGGGGGTAGGATCTTGTCTCCCTTGTTTATACACCACATCATTGGAGAGGGGGTATGATCTTGTCTTCCTTGTTTATACACCACAACATTGTGGTGTTTTCTGTTATCACTGACAGGGGGGCAGGATACCACAGATGATTTAGATCTTGGAGGGCTTTTTTAGAGCAATCACCTCCTTCACATTTATGTGCTTGCACTTGAATGTGGGCTTCCACATGCTCTGGACCTCGATACTTTGAGATTCTGCACTCCATGCAAAGTTTGGAGACCAAAGGTTTATACACCTACTGAACATCCAATACATCTCATATAGTTATGGCTACTGCATCATCAACATCAGCTTCCTTTTTCTACATTTTCTTCATGGATCAGGATGTCATGTCAACTGTCACCATCTCTCTCAGTTTAATGCCACTTTCCTGACTTTGTCAACAGTTATGTTCAACTGTCTCAGATCTTTCCTACCTTCTTTGACAGTTATGCTTGACTGTCTCAGGTCTTCTCTCATACAATCCATCCATCTCTTTTTGGACACGCTCATTTCCTCTTGGTTTCTTCCTGTCTTTACCAAATCTTCTTCAACATATAGTCTTCTGCTTTCCTGCACATGTCTGAGCCACCATAATCTGTTTGTTTAGGCATTCTCTACAACTGGAGCTATTTGGGTTGCTACTCTGATGTCCCCATTTCTTCGACTATCTCACAGTGTGCATCCTACTACCCATATCAAGCACATTATCTCCCTCACTTCTAGCTTCCTCAACTGCTATGCCTTCACTGGTCAGGTTTCTGTACCATACATTAGTATTGGTCACACCACTGTTTTGTAAACCTTACTCTTCAGCTCACTTGCTCATGTACCATCTTACTTTCTACTACTCTGCATATCTGTCTATCAATCATCCTTTCCAGAACATTCATGAAGTTGGACAAGAGTTTGACACCTCTATACTTCCCACAATTTGTGTTCATGTTGATACAGATTATCTCATCCACAAGAACTCTGTAACTGTTAGTACAGGCCCTCTTAGATGGCATAGTTCATATAGATGTAAGAACGTTGTTGCTGTGTCTTTCGGCTTTTCCCGGTTAGGGGTCACCACAGCGGAACTCCGGTCCGCTAATGATTGGCAGTAGATTTTTACATGCCGAGTTGCCAGCCCCGACACACAACCTTCAACGAAGGTACGCCCATTCACGCATGTCTCCACACAGAAGACGCTCTAGCTGAGAATCGAACAGGACAACGTCTTACTGTGAGGAGACAACACTACTGCAGCACCACCACCAAAGTACATATAGATGTAAGAACGTATTTTTCGCAAATCACATACAGAAAGGAGAGTCAGGTCACTGTGAATGAAAGACTTCTTGGGTAAATACCTACATGAAAAAAATGTCCCGTTTTACAAAAATTTAAATGTGTAGAGCATCCAAGCCCTGGGTGCAAGTGTTTAGGCAGAATGGTGGGCACCTATCAAAATCAGGGAATACATTTTTTGCAGAAGATATTTTGCAATATTTGACAAACAAAACACAGGATTTTTGACAGGTCGAAAATTTAACAGTTCATAGATAGCAACATTTGTTCCATCTTTGATGGCTGTTAATGCTAGGAACATTAATGATAAAGTTTTTTTACAGGAAAATGTGCTACATTCCCATAAGATCAGTGCTGTAATTGTTTGTGAAACATGGTTAAAGAACTATAGCTGGAAACCAGTTATGTCGGGGGATAAATGTTTTTACTGCAACAGACATTCTAACAAAAAATCAGGTGGAGGTGTTATGATGGGAATTAAAGTTTGTTATGAGACCTGTGATAATTACACGCTCAATGATTAACTGTAACTATAAAGATAACACTTTTAAACAATTGTTGGAGTGTATAGATGACCAACGTCAAGTACTGATGACCCAGAGGAATTCATACACTTTTTGCATGAAACACAACTGGCTAGGGATGTAAAATTACCAGAAACAGACTAATAATATTGAGTTAACAACATCAATAAGAAAATTTATATAAAGATGTTGAGCATAATAGGAAACCATTTCATAGATACACAAGATATGACAGGAGTAAAGATAAACTGATAAACTGTGTGTAGATTCTAAAATTTATTCTCAGACACAACACAGACATACAGTACTTGCAAAATCTTATACAAAGCAGTTGGCACCACAAAGTGGGTGATGCATTGTTCTAGTGATATCTAGGTAACCTCAGACATTGAAATTAAATTAGATTATACTGAAGAATTATGCAAATTGGATCCAAACATTCAGGCACAGGAGAAAAATATGCTGATAAATACATCAAAACCTAAGCATATGAGACTTGGGAGATATAAACTGGAAGGTGAATACTTAATACAGCACACAGTGATTGAAACTGCATATTCATTTAAGGACCTGGGTATATGGGTAGAGCCAATGTTGAGTTTTTCTAATCCTATTAGTCAATAGGTTAATGATAATTATAGAAAGCACAGTTGTATAAAATCTTACTATAACAACTGACGTCCTTTTCACTGTTGCAGTATTCATCACCTCTGGGATTTCTTGCCAAGGACAGCCTAAAGTCTGGCCAGCATACCACAGCCTTTATTACCTAGGGAGCACACTACTTCAGAAGTATGCTTCCAGTGCAAGGGTAGGGCATAAAGGTGACATAAATATGCTCCCAACTCAGAAATGAAATGCTCAGGAGAAGTAGGACTTCCAGTGGAAGGGAGAACATGTACATCCAGAGAAAAGGAATGCAGGAAGAGAAGGAGAGGAAGAAGAACTTGTATGGAGAGTCTCTGTGAAAAAACAAAAAAGAAGGTACCTCCATCAAGGCCTGTACGATACCCTTCTGGCACAGGTTAAAGCAACCAATAAAGCAGTCTTTCAGGTGCAATGTTGCAAAGAAGCAGCAGCCTTAAAAGGAGCCTGAGTCAGCTTTACAAGAATAAAATTAAGATCCCAAGGAGGAGGAAAGGGCTTTCTTGGGGGTCTAATATGAAGGATGCCTTTCAAAAAATGCTTGACCTCAAACCTAGAGGCCAAAGAAGGAGTTAGTGGCAGACAGGAAGAAATGGCTAACAAGTGGGTTTTCACTGAAGAATTTGCCAAGTCAGCATGCAGTAGTTCACACCGGTATGAAATAAATAAGGCAGCCCCACTGAAAAAGGTCCTGTTGATGTTAAAGACACCAAACAGAAAATCTCTTCCATTTGGCATATACGATTCCCTGGTATTGGGTTTCTTGGTCTCCTGCTGGACCCTAAGCATGTCCAAAAAAAGTGGCATCAGAAAGGAATCAAAATCCTGTCACCCAAAATATCAATTGAAGAGTAGACAGATGAGTTTGAAGTTGAAGGAGAGTGCCTTTGTCCTGTGTGAGAAGATCCATGTGGTGAAGTAACTTGTGATTATTGCCCATGATCAGACAGAATAAGAGGCGGGACCAGTGAAGTTTGGGTGAAAAGGGAGTCACCAACAAGATTTCTGGACAGTCCTTCTCAATTTTGTGAAGAAGTGGAAGGGGAGGAATGGCATACAAGAGCATTCCCTTCCAAGAAAAAGACAAGGCTTCCACCTTCCAAGCCAAAGGACTTGGGAACCTGAAACAGAACTGAGGGAGTGGCCTGTTCAGGAAGGCAAAAAGATCTACTTGAGGAATAACCCACCAATGAACTATGTCCAGAAAGCTATCCCCGTCAAGTGTCCATTTGTGACGCTGTGCCCTCAACCTGCTGAGAGAAATCTGCCAGAAGACTGCACTCTGAAGGTATGCAGACTGCCTGTAGGGTGACCTGCAGATTTATGGCTATTCCTCATGTTTGAAGGGCCAGTCTGCAAAGAAAGTAGGACCCTGTGCCCCTCTCTTGTTTGTTGATGTATCACACAAAAGTGGTGTTTGTCCATAAAAATCTTCAAGGGACCTTGGACTCAGAGTGAATGGAAAGCTTGAAGGGATAGAATGAGAGCCCACATTTCCTTGATGCTGATGTGATCTGTCCACTGCTAAGGGGACCAAAGGTCCTGTACATTCAGGGTCCCTGAAGCAGTTCCCCACCCCAGCTCTGATATGTGTGTGAAGAGTTAATGAGATGGCTGAGGAAGGATCAAAAGGGACACCTGGATTGAGATAGCTGCTGAATCCACAAGTGAAATTCCAGTTTGAGAAAAGGTAGCAGAGTAATGAGATGGTCCATCTGTGCAGGTGTTGAATTCAGACTGATTTCAGATACCACTGAAAATTTCTCATATGAAACCTGACCCAGGGAAGCATGAAGATAGTGGAGGTCATGGATCCCAGATCTCTGAGAAACTCTCTGGCTGGAAGACAGGACAGGGGAAGCAGGGACAGGAACGAATTTGTGAGGGGCAAAACCTTGAAAGCAGGTAGAGATGCCAGCACTGGAACAGTCTACAACTTGCACTCTAGGAAAATGTGGTCCTGAGATGGAGTCAACATCGACTTTTGAAGGTTGACAGTGAATCAGCTGTGCAACAGAAGCTTGGTAAAATGAAGATTCTGCACCAGATTAGAATGGGATGGAGTTTGAAACAAGAATTCATCCAGATAAGGAAATATCAGAATGCTCTCAAACCTGCAGAAGGTGACTACAGGGGATAGACATTTGGTGAACACTCTTTGGGCTGCTGAAAGCCTAAAGGGCAAAGCAGAGAACTGAAAATGAGAGGAACAAAAAGAGAAATGCAAATATTTCCTGAATAGAGGGTGGATAGGGATGTGAAGGTAAGCAACTTTCAGATGCAGGGAAACCAGAAAGGCCTGGGGGAGCAACGGAGGAAACAGAGTCTGAAGAGAGAGCATTTGGAAGGAAGACACTTTGAGAAAGGTGTTCAGAAAGGAAAGATCTAGGATAGTTCTCCAAGACCCCTCATTTCTGGGGACCAGAAAACTTCTGGAATAAAAGCCCGTCCCCCCTCTCTCTCTCTGTGGAACTGGTTGAATTTTACTCTGCTCCAGTAGACCCTGCAACACTCCTGGAAAATGAGGAAGCTGTTCTGCAAGGGTTTGAGGAATGCCAGAAAAAGAGGGAAGGGTTTTTCAGATCATAAAGTAACCCTGCTGGATAATGGAGAGAACCCAGATGTCTGTGGTAATCACCTGCCAAATTGGGAGATAAAGAGAAAGCCAGAGGGACAAGGAAACCTGGCAGAAAAGAAGGGAAGGCAGACGATCAGATGGCTGCAGATTTGTCAGGGAAGAACTGTTTCTGTGGCCTGGGCATTGTGTAGGCCTTTCAGAAAAAATGCCCCTTGGAGCTTTCTTACCTTTGGAAGACTGTCTAGGCAGTCTACGCAAAAAAGCAGTCTTACTGGGATAGTTCCTCTGCAACTTGGGGATAGGTGAAACAAAAATCCATTTCAAATATTTTAGGACATTATCTTTATCCTGTAATGTCTTAAAAAGGACAACCACAGTAGTAGCAAACCAATTCTGGTTATCCAAGGGAACATCCAGAATTTCACTTTGATATCATCTGGCAAAGCCTGAAGGCAAAGCCAGAAATAGCGCCCCATCACAGAACCTTAGGCAGCCCTCAAAGATGCATCTACTGCATCACAGCTGTATTTGATAGCATGACAAGCAACCTGAGAGGTGGAACTAAGCAAGGAGAGAGGTGAGGCCTTACCCTCAGAGTCAGACACATCAAAAACAATCTTCCCAATCTGGGAAAGAAGAGACAGGATGTACCATGTCATATGAGTAAGGTAAATGATGACCCTAAAGGCTAAAGTAGCCAAAGTGCACATCTTTTTACCAATCCTTTCCATGGCTCTACTATCCTCATCTGAAGGAAGAAGCCTGGAACAAGGCAACAGCCTAAAAGGCCCGTCAGGAGATACAGAAATCACTGCAGAATCAGAGAAAGGACTCTTGTACAAGAACTTGCAAGCGTCCTGCACCTTATAGAACCTGTCAGAATTCTTGAGAGCTGGAGACTGAGAATCTGCTGTCAGGGAACCAATAGAGAAAGTATGTAATAGAGCAGCCAACACAGGAGGCAAAGCAGAAGGTTTAGGAGAGTCAGTTTGAAGCAAATCATAATTCCTCTTCTGGATATTCGATACTTGGGAGTAAGCCCATTTGAAATGTACCACCATACATAGGACAATATTACTGAAGGAAAGCTCCTCTAAAGGAGAATCAGACTGACACCTCCTCAAAGCAATAGTCTAAAGGTGAGGGCATCAAGCAAACCTTGAGTAAAGTATGCCATTCACATTGTGAATCCATGAGAACTGACACCACATGCTTAGCCTTCTTTGTTTTCATCACTGGGGCATCCACTTTCAAAGTAAATGGAAAGTGAAGAAATGCAACTACACAAAGTCTTGGGTACAAAGTTCTGACAGATGGAACACTGTGTGTGATCATGAGATGCACCAAAGCAAAACAAGCAACTACTGTGGTGGTCTTTATGGGGAATCTGCCTCCCACACTGGCATTTCCCCCTCTTGCATGACATGTAACCCAATGATCAATATAAGAAAAAGAAAAAAAGAGCACTAATGGGATACTTATCTGAAAAACATAGGCTTAGTATAACCAAAAAATGTGAAGGGCGTTCAGACCAATGACCAATTTACGACAATGGCATTCGGACTAGTGGCAATGAAGTTCTGGGAGCATACATACATCACCTTTATGCCCTACACTTGCATGGGGAGCATGTGTCTGATATACAATGCTCCCTAGGTAATAAAGGCTTTAGTATGTTGGTCAGATGTTGGTCTGTCCTTGGCAGGAGATCCCACAGGTGATGAATACAACAACAGTGATATGGAAGAACATCTATAGGGTGTATAAAAACATTTATAAAGTCTAGGAAATCAGAAATGATGAAGTCATTGTTTGTTAGTTACATTAGACAAAAACCTGAGTATGGAATAACAATATGGAAGGCTTATAAGAAAACACGCATGAGTAAACTGGAAAGAGTACAGCAGAAATAGAACACTAAGAGCATCCATGGATGTAAAAATTTAAGTTAGTATGAAAGACTAAAATATTTGATCTTGTACAGTGTCTTATAGATATTTAAGAGACAGCCTTAATCAGGTATACAGGGCATTTAGAGACAACTACTTCTGGGAAAGTTTAGGATTATCAAAAAGTAGTAGACAATCAGACAACCTATGTAGAAGATTCTATGGGAATGAAAAGTGTACTAATCGGTTCTCTGAGAGAGTAGCTGAAGCATGGAATAGACTATCAAATTACATTAAATCAAGCACTAGTTTAGATATTTTTAAGAACAACCTGGAAACTTGTTCATGGAATAACTGTTGTATCATATTTGCAGACTAGAATGGCATTATTACTAGTGCTTGAAATATTTGTATGTATGTACAGCTGTGAATGTCCCTTTTGTTCTTTTATACTGGCACTAGAATGTTGACTATCATTGAGGATATGTCTTTCCCTCCATTCTGCTGTGTGTAGCTTCGACAGCCATTTCTCCCCTAACTCACCCAGCATCTGGAGCATATGCCGTAACCTCATCTGAGCCTGCTGTTTTCCCTGACTTCCTGCTGTTCCTACTTTTTTCTTGGGTGTGCTCCTCTTCTTCTTTCACTCTGCACTGTGGCTGGGTCAGTACAGATTCTGTGGAGGATTTGTTCATTCACAAGCTGCTGTAAGTTCTCCTTCCACAACTTTGATGCCCTGTGGACTGGTGAGCAGGTTGTCCCTTATGTAGAGTATGTTATGACTTGTTTACTATCATTTGTCCGATCGCACCTTGTGTGAGTTATCGGTTGAGCGAACCAAATGAGCGAAAAAAACATAAATGACTTGACACAAATGCCGAACTCGGAAGTGAAGAATGTCGAATTCAACATATTCTGAACATTCTCAACACTTCTGCAAACTGTACTACTCTACTACACACAGCAAAGAATGCTTTTGCAGGGGGGCAAGCCCCCCTGCGCCCTTCATGTGGGGGGCTGAGCTCCCCACACCCCCTATATACAAATTCCAAGACTGCATTACAGTGAGGGAAATGGTACATTTCCCGATCCCAACTATAGTGCGATCTGCATTAAAATGCCAAAATTCGCAACAGCGAATACTATAGTGCATTCGCTGTTGTGCATTTCAACATTTTTTTTTCTTTCTTTCCTAATGTCAAATTGGGCGTTCGGACTTCCGTAAATCGAACGAAGTCCAATCGCCCTTTTGATAGTAACCTGTTATGACTATATTCTTTACCTTACTGTCTTTGCCTTGCAACCTGATAAATGTTTCTTTATGCTATTTGTTTAGTTCTTCTCCATAAGCTGGTAGAGTGCCTTTGCTGCTTGTTCTTCCCTATTACAACTGCTGCCTTAGGCACTGATTGCCAACCAGTATTCCTTCTTAGTCTGGTCCATCTTTTCTATCTCCCAATTCTTCCTACTCTCCTTCTTTCTTTTTAGGATTTCCAGGACTTCTGTATTCCACCACCAGTTTTCCTTATGTATGTCATTTCCATACCTGGCTCAGTCACACATCTGTTCTATGGTCCTCAAACGTACTGTTTTGAGGAGCTCCATCCTACTTCTTCTACACCTATTCTCTCTCCTTCTTCTTATGACTACTCCATCACTGATCTAATGAAGACTGTGACACCCCTGCACTAGCCCAGTAATCAAGAAGCCTCAATCCTCACCACTGGCAACAGTGGGGGGGGTGTACACACTGGGAGGATGACAAGTACATACACAGTAAAGTGCAATTTCCCTTAAGAGCACACAGAGATCACAGTCAGTCTGGGGCTGGTTTCTCCCTCTTTCTCCACATCCCCAATAAGACTCCCCACTGGCACAGCTATAGAGTTGAGATCTCAGCTGAGTGGCCAAGCTAAGACCTCCAGCATCCTCTCTGTCCGACCAGTCCTTCCTGTCCCTGCCCAAGTAGCTCACACACAAACGTGCGCACTCACTCCTGGGAAAGGCTGGCACAGGTTTACTAGCTATGCCCCCTTCTGCCCAGACTTTAAGGTAGTTTTCCCTGCCACCAGCCAGCTCCTTATCAGCTACCTTAAGGCCATTAGCAAAGGGTGTCCAGTCTTACTGTGTAGTATTACTATTAATCCAAATGGTAGCCTGACCAAGAGACAAGGCTATTAGAAGTGGCCCACAGTGTCACCAAACAGATATGCAAGTACTCTAAGAGCTTGAATATGTCTCACAAATATCAGCCACAACGATAGCTTTAAATATATTTAAATGCATTTAATAATAAATAATAAAAGAACAAAAAAAAATACCCAATAAATCATCGCAGTAACTTCAGAGTTCAAAATCACAGGAAATATTTAAAACAACTTTGCAAGACAGTCTCAAATAAATACAGAAAACATCTAAACTAATCTTTGCTATGTTCCTAACTGAATCTATGTGAAATTACTGTACCCTAGTTACTTACAGCAAGGCAAGTGCAGAGATGGTGAGTGGATGTTCTTGTTAGGTCAAAGACAAAATACAAAATGCCAGCCACTCTCTCAGAGAGTTCTTAAATTAATATCTCAAATATTGCTGCTGGCATACTTGCAGCATGACATCACTTTTTTCTCAACTGACTTCATTTCCCAAGCTAAACCTCCATTGTTAGAAACTAACAGAATTTAGCATCTCCCTGTGAAAACACATAGCCTTCAGATGTTTGCAGCTGCTAGGAGACATAAACACTTACAGAATGTAGAAGGCATTGAAACTAGCTTTTATGACGCAATAATAAAACAATTTAATTTTAACTATTTTCTTGAAGTTTTGCAAGTCAACCCTCTCTGTTCTAGTTCCCACTGTTAAAGGATATATATTTACACACGTGCAATAGTTTATATACATTCCTGTTCCAGTAGGGTACATTGTGGACACATCCTTAAGCTTAGTACTTTACACACAATTCTGTACCAGCAGCTTGATCTACAAACAACATACAGTTCTAATACAGTGATAGCACAAGCAATTGCATCCTGCTGATATTCACAAATGACACAACTACAAAATTCCAGATAGCTGGGCTGGCAGTATCTCCTCCTGTTATATTTCTATACAAATCGTATTAATATTCACAAATGACATATAATTATTTACAAAATTCCAGCTAGCTGGGCTGGCAGTATTTCCCTTTGTCACAAAGATCACCAGCAGTTTTGTTGCATAGGCAAGAGTACATCTATTGCATGCATGGGCTTTGACTGCTTGAGTGATTTAGGAGATTTAACCCACTGAACTCTCCTTAAGAAACTCAAACCATCTGAAGTCAATTAGTATAGAAGTGTGTGTGCCACATATAGTGTTCTAACCAATTCCCTGAAAAAGCTGAGATGAAGTGATCACAGCTAACAACACTGACCACCTGCAAACGAAATGAGACAAAACAGTGAGATATAATGGTATCAGACTGGGATGAACCAAGGAAGAAAAATTGTTTACGATTATCAAGCCTTGAGAACACATTGGTATTGTGGACTTTAGCAAGAGTAAGAGAAATAAATGCTCAGTTCAAGGATTTAAATATGAAAGTTATGTACTTACCATAACATTGGATCCATGTTGCCTTTTTCCATCTGTCTCAGTGTGTGGGATATCAGATCCGACTGGTTCAAAATCTAGCAGCTTAGCCTATTCAACTCCAAAGACCTATCTCCTCTCCCATAATGCACTGTCCTCCTTGAATCTCCTCAGACTGAGTTTGAACTACTGCATTTTAAGGATTACTAGAAAGAACCCCAGCCATATAAGAACAGAAGAACCAAAGAATGTGACTGAAAGGAGGTCTTCAGGCTCATCTGCTCAGTCTTCCTGGAGCCACTCAAAACAGGATGCCAAATTTGGAAGGGGGGAGGAGGGAGGCAGGGATGTTTGAGACAGATAGAATAAGACAATACAGATCTAGTGTTACAGTAAGCGCATATCATTTTTTTATCTGATGTTGCCTTTTCTGTCTGCCTCAACCTGTGAGACAGAGTCTCCAGCCAGTTGAAAAAGGGTTGCATCAGAAGAGAACATTCAGCAAAATGGTGGAGCCAAAGGCTGAACTGGATCTGGAGTTCATATTCAGTTTGTAATGGTTCACAAAGGTACGAATGCTGGACCAAGTAGCCAGTACACACATATCATCTAAGCAGGCCTTAGCAAAAAGGCAGTGGAAGTAGCAACAGCTGTGGTTGAACTGGCTTTAGGCTTTCCATGTAAAGAAAATTATTTTCGTGGAATAAACAAAATACCAATGAAAAGCAATTTGAATAAGATCACCTTAAAAACAGGTTTACCCAGTCTGGAATTAGAAAAGGATATAAAACGTTGGTTTGATTCTGATAACTTTAGTCCTAACCAGGTAAAATTTCAGGTGACAATATGAAAATTCAAAGCATGTACACCTCCTTATTACTGAAGATTGGGAAGAAAACTAGCAAATGAATTGACTGATTCAAGTCTGACTCATGGGCCAGTTTAGATAGGAAGGAAGGATTAGTCTACAGACTAACTTTCTCTTTATGGGAAATAAGGTAAAGAGAAATGCAATATGGCTTGGAATTCCGAAACCCTCCAGGCTAAGGTTACTGCTACTAAAGACAGACTTTTCCAAGATAGCAGCTGGTTCAAAGGGAGGCCTAGTCAATGCTTGCAACAGTCTTTGTATAGACAAACACCAAAGAAGTACCACATCCCTAATTGAAGGGATAAGGAGAAAGATACCTTTCAAGAAGGTTTTGGATAACTTCACAGAAGCAATAGTTACACTGTCCATACCCACATGAAAATATGAGACTGCATCTAACTTAACTTTAACATGGAAATAACGGAGACCAAAATCAAACAGTTCTGCTAGAACATTTTAAATTGCCTCTAAACGGGCAGACAAGGGATCTAAACCTTTATCTATAGCCCAAACAGAGAACCCTTTCCACTTGCTAGCATAAATCTTCTGGTCAAAGGCTTTTGGAAGGAAGAATGAATGTAAACAACTCTCTTAGAAAGCTTGGGACCTCTGGCCATCATTGGAATTGGAGGAGCAAGAGGACAACCTGAGGGATTTCAGATTCAGGTGAGGCTGACCCAAAAGATGTGATATCAATTCTGGAATAGGATTCAGAATCCATTTAGGGTGCAACAGAAGATGCCAAAGAAAGAGGAACCATACTTGTCTTGGCTAAAAGGAGGCTATGAGATCACAGTAGCTTGCAATGGGCTGCTTTTTGAAGGAATATTATCAGGGATATAAGGGGATATGCATATAGTAAACCCAGGGGCCAAGAATGGAGTAGAGTGTCCCTTGATGACTATCCCTTGAGAGTTTTCAGAGCAAAGAAACTGCTGTGTTTGGTATTGGAGGTTGATACCAAGAGATCACTACAGGTTTGTCCCAAACAACTGAACACTCACGCCACTAACACTGGATTGTGGGATTGCTTATAAGGCAGAAGGATACTCCTGCTCAAGTTGCCTGCTAGGATGTTGCATTTCCCCAGGATGTGTATCGTTATTAGAATGCATCTCAAAGACATTGCCCATTGCCACACCCTTATGATTTCTTGACACAGGGAGTGTGAATGGGTTTCCCCTTGCTTGTTTATGTACCAACCCACTGTCATGTTGCTAGTCTGAATAGCTATCACACCCTAGGAGGAAAAGTTCTGGAAAGCCTGCAGTGTTAGAGATGTTCTCATATCTAAGACACTAATGTGAAGATGGGCCTCTAAAGGGGACCAGGTATCTTGGGCTGTCTTCCCCTTGAAACAAAATGACAGCCTGCAAAAACCTGTTGTGACTACAACTATCAAGAAATTTATTGACGGCATATGTTGGTAAGATGAATGGGAAAGTTCATGAGATAAGACGAGATTGATCACTGGACTGACGAGGTCCGCTGAAGAGACCTAATGAAAAATCTGGCCAATGGTACAAGGAAAACAGCTGTAGCCATCAGAGGAGCCAAACTACTACAAATGCCGATAGACTCAGAGAGTAGAACCCGATTGGCTTGAATTCACAGAGAAGAAAGTCTTGAGGGAGGCAACGTGACAATTTGATTGGTGGCATCCAGATGGCATCCAATGAATTCCATGGCTGGCACCAGTTATATATTTGGATTTGTCTCACTTCGCCATGATATCCAAGCATAGGCACATTTGGAGTGGGTAGTCACTATATTAAAGGCACCTTTGAGGTTGCTGTAAGGAGCCAGTCATTCAGGTAAGTAAACACCTGGAATCCCTACAGCCTGAGCAATGCTGCCACTACTGACATACACTTGGTGAACATGTGGGGGGAGGGCTGTGTTGAGGCTAAAGGGCAGCGCTCAAAACTGGTAATGACCGACTCTTAACTGTAAGTGCAGAAAATTACTTGCTATGTTTATGTGATGGTAAGCATGCTTGAAGTCCACTGAGCACATCCAATCATCCTTCCTCAGAAGGAGGACAATGGACTGTATAGTCACCATCCAGCATTTTGTCCGTTTCACATAGCAGTTTAGTTTGCTGAGGTCTAGTATGGGCTTAAGGTCCTTGGTTTTCTTTTGTACTAAAAATAATCTTGAGTAGATATGGACCCTTTCTGGCGTGGTGGGCCTACTTGGATGACTTGGTTAATGGGCAGCTTTTAGATTTCCACTGTTGCTTCTCTTCACTGCTGGGATGAGATGTTATGAAGGAATCCTTGACTTTCAGTTTGGAATGCAGAGAAAGGGAATGGAGTAACCTCTAGAAATGACTCTCAACACCCATGCACCTAATTATGTGATGGCCTTCCAAGCTTCTGGGTGGACAGCCAAGCACACCCCCACTGCCTTCAGAATGCATTAGTCAAGCAGCCATTCAGGAGTGCTGGAAAGGCCTACCAGGGAATGGTCCCCAGAGGCCCTGATTCTGTGGGCCACCCCTGAGCTTGAGGCATTGCCTACTGGAGTTTCTCCCTCTGTCATGGGAGGCTCCCTCTCCTGGACTGTCCCAGAAAACTGCTAGGATTCAAGAAAAAAGGCCCATTTTACCTCCCTTCTGTTTTTTTGAAAAGGTCTTCCAGGGGAAGGGGGGTAAAGAAATGGATTTCTAGGGCAGACAAACTCTTCGCTTCTTGCTCACTCCTAGTCAGTGTATCTTTTACTTTAGATCCAGAGTGGATTTATCAAAGTGGGCATTGAAAAAAAAGATTCCTTGAAGCAGTCCACAAAGTTACACAAATGCATCCAGGCATGGTTGTGCAGAGTAATACATGTGTCTGCTTCACAGGGCATACCATATGCAACATTTGAAAGAGTGGACAACTGAGCTTCTAAAGACTTCTTAAACATCCAGAAACTGCTGTGATGCCACTGTCTTAGACATTTCAGTAATCAGATCTCTTTAAAGTCTAGTCAGGTGGGCCAAATACTTCCAACTCACAGATGGCAAATGTGTCTGAAGCATATGCATGCTTCCCGAAACAGTCCAGTGCCCATGACTCTATTCAGGAGGTGGACTGTTTAACATTCCTCACAGAATTCCTTCTCGGCAGCTGCAGCAACCACAATGATATCCACTGTGGGACCCTTGCACCAAAATGACCTGTCCTTGCGTATTAACCTTGTCTAGCTTCAGATGATTTTTTCCACCACTTTTTGTTCTCTCCAAGCACTCTAGGGCACCAAATCAGCAAACACATCCAAAGAGGGTGCCACCCAGGATGTGAGTGGGCTCACACCAAAGGCCTTGAGAAAAAAACACCTCCTCTAGTGAAGGAGCTTCAGTGGTTCACCCCCCCCCCCATTGTCTCATCACTTCCAGGACTCTACATGGGAGGATTTCGGGGACCCTTCACCTTCAAAGAGGTCAGAAACCTCAATGAGAGACTCTTCAGGGGAGTCCAGATGGTTTCTCTTGCATTTGTTCTTCACAAATTTGGCCTATACTCTGGAATAGGCTGTCTATACATGCCAGGCAGAGCGCCTCAATGGCCTTCTTCAAGAGGAACCTTGATGATTGGACGAGAGACAGGAAATTCACCCCAGGGTTCACATCAGTAGCCCTGCTAGACAGAGGTCCAGGAAAGTAAATATTTGTGGGAAGCAATAGCCAGGGAATCGTTATGGCTAGGCTTGTATAGGCACTAGGGCCGACAGCCTAGTACCTATCTATGAACGTGTGCTTCCAAGGGAGATGAAACTGCAGGGAACACAGATGTAGTAAGGAAGCCCATAGCCTGGGGCTTCTCAAGGACTAATGACATCGGATGTCCCAGAGCTAAATACTGCAAGCTAGAGGTTTCACATGGACGAGACAATTGGGACAGATCCAACTTAGTGACAGAAGCCTCAGTCTTGGAGTGAGATATAATCCTTTCTACAATGTTGAAAGCTGATGTTGAGGCCCTGGCAGCAGGGGACAGAACAACAGAGATCCACATATCTGGAAGAGGGTCCACCACAGTCCAGTGCCAAACCTATTGTATCCAATGTTGAGAAACAAAAGCCAAGCTCTCAAAAGCTGATGTGCCCAAATGGGCAGGACAGCTCCAATAGTGTAAAAGCCTTTTTTTCTTTTTTTTTTTTACAAGAAACATCTTTACTAAATTATCATGTATGAAACAAGCAAACTTACATTTATATAAATGAAAATAAACCATAGCAATCTCAGTTGCAAACATTATACATTACAAACAGTGCCAACAACTGTAGCTACAAACATTACACATCACTTTTAATATATCCAGTTACTGTCAATCAGCCATTTCATAGCTCTTTCAGATCCTTCTTTTAAACCTCGTTCCTCCTCTGCATTTATTGATCCCACATTTCCCATGTTTTTTCATATGTAATTTGCTCCTACTCTTTTCTAAATATCCCAGTCATTTTATCACTGTTACTATCTTGTCTACTAAAGTTGGTTTAGACTTTGATTTCCATTTTCTACTAATTGCTTTCTTGGCAGCCATCATAATTAGACTCAGCAAGGCCTTACTATGTCTAGGCAATTCTGATTCTGTATCATAGCTCAAAAAAAAAAATAATAATTTCCCTAGCACCCAGCATCTCCGACAGAGCAGTCTGCAGGGAATCTTCAAATTTGGACAACTCATTACACTGCCAGAAAATATGTTCCCAGTTATCTCTTTCTTCCCCATTACACCTCCAACATTTGCTGTTTATCTGAGGGAAAATTCTTTGGAGTCTGCTTGGGATATAAAAATACCTATGTAAACATTTCTGGACAAAGATTCTAAAACTTCCAGATTTTGTTGCATATTTGCGAGACATACATATATTCCCCCATTGTTTCTTTGTGAACTGCTTATCTAGTCTGTCTTCCCAATATTTCCTAATCTCCTCTGACTGATTCTTGTAGTTATCATGCAATATTTTATATGCTTTACTAATCATTTCTATCTTAATGGCAACTTATGTTCCAGATTCTATCAATCCTTGATATGGAAGACAATCATTAACCTGCAGTTTAAGTTCTTGTCATCTTCCCATCCTATTACCTTTCCCTCTCTAGTTATTTGCTCCCAATACCTTGGTTCCTTTGCTAGTTTCTCCAATATATTCCTGACCCCTGTTGTCTACTGTCTGTATTCCTAATTGCAGTCATCTCTATCAGCAGAACCTCTTTTCTCCATTCCCATGTTGACAATAGCCTAAGAATTGACCTAGATTCCAGGGCCTTGGCTCCAATGCCATATCTCCATTATGTACTCTGCTTCTAGGGAGCTGGAGTTGAAAACATCAAGGAAGAGGCTGGTGCCCGAGACAGCCAAGCTGTTGGCACTGACAAAGGAGTATGATAAGACATGGTTGGAACTGTAGACCCCAGCACTGAATGATGGGCTGGAGGAGGTACAACCAAAGTCAAAGCTGAAACCAGGAGGAGGTTACCTCCTCAGAACTGAGGGTGAGGGAATAATACAAAGGTCCACTTGGGCCTTCAAGAAGGTACGTATAAGTTGCTCCAAATCAGAACCTTTGACAATCGTGGCAGACATGGCAGACCTAGATGATGTTGTCAAAGATGGCTTGGAGGGCTTAGGTAATAGCCTCCCAAATCCTAAAATGTGATGCTTAATTCCAAGAAGGAGAGGACTCTGGGTAAAACCCCAGACTGGGAGATATCAGAATGAAGGGAGAGTGGAGCCTCTCCAAAGCAGGAGAAACAGTCATGCAAGGGCTCAGGATGCTCAAGGTAGGAGAGCCTGATGAAACACAGACCAAAGCCTTAACAACAGGAAATCAGTGCTGAGGAGCTACTAATGGCACATTGTGGCTTGGAACCAGTGGCTGCAAAGATCTTTGGATCTTCAGATCCAGTTGGCCTTCAAGAAAGGAAGAGGAGCGTTTGTGGTCCTGCCTCCTGAGTTTAGTGTTTTCCTTTTTCTTTTCTTTGTTTAATCTCTCTCTGTGTAATCTTTCTTTCTCTTCCTTCCTGTTGTTTTCTCCCCAAACTTTTTGGAAGGAGAAAGGAACAAGGGAACTTAAGTGGAGGAAGATGGAGGCAACATCCCTTTGAGGAACAACTTAAATAGGCTCAAAGGTAAAACATGCCTAGCACTCACAGTCTAGGTGAGACACACCTAGACAGTATACACACTTATCATGTGAGTCATGGGTGGGCAATTTATGCCCACACTCCATAAACTTCTTGAAACCAGGAGCTGGTCTCCATAATTCACTGCAGATTAGTCACAGAGGAGGCACCCAAGTACGGGTAAATGCACACACACAATAAGTAGCAAAAGCATAACTGGCAAACTGCAAAAATACCCTAGGACTAAAAAAAGAAGAAATAATAAATCCAAACAAAAGTTACAGTAGTAAATATATTACATATATATATATATATATATATATATATATATATATATATATATATATATATATATATATATATATATATATATATATATATATGGGTCTACCTGACATGGTCGACAGTTCACATGGTCGACAGTTTATTTGGTCAACAGTTCATGTGATCGACAAGCATTTTAGGCGGGGGGCTGTGCCCCCCACACCCCCCCTAACTATATATATCAACTCCAGGGTTGCACAACATTGGGGAAGGGGGCAAATCTGCTTGTCGATCAAATGAACTGTCGACCAAATCAGTGTCGATCATATGAACCATCGACCATGTCAGGTAGACCCATATATATATATATATATATATATATATATAGGTTCATAGGTAGGTACTAGGCTATTGGCCCTAGGGCCTATACAAGCCTAGCCAAAAATGTACCCTGGCTTTCGCCACCAAAGAAAATTATTTTCCTGTGCCCCTGTCAAGCAGAAGCACAGAAGTGATCCCCGGGGTGAATTTCCTTTTACCCATCCAATCATCAAGATTTTTATTGAAGAGTGCTAATGAGGAGCTCTGTTTGACATAGGTAGTCTGTTCCAGAGTATGGGAAGTCTCTGGGACAGGAATCTATCCCTCCAGCATGTTCCGTTTATTGTGGTGACAAGATTTAGGTCCCTAGAGCGTGTAGCTCGGAGGGATTGGGATTTCTTTAAGTGGAGCATGTCCAACAACTCTGGGTTTGACATAGCTTTATATGTTAGACAGAGATCGCCTCTGAGTAGGCGATATGCGACGGAATAATGCTGGAGTTTTTTGAGACGGTCTGCATAAGGCATCTGTTTAAGGCCAGTAACCCTCTTTGTGAGGTATTTTTGCGGCCTTTCAAGTTGTTGTAGATGTCTTGTGAGGTACATACCAAAAGGGGCGTTGTACTCTATAATGGGTCTAATGAGTGATGAGTAGAGGGGAACAATGACCTCTTTTTCTGGATGAGAAACCTTTTGTGATGAGGTGTGCCATGTAGAAGGATTTCCTGACCACTTTGGCGATGTGATTATCAAGGAGAGACTACTGTCCACCTGTGTCCCAAGGTCTCTTATCACACTTTCGGTGTTAAGTAGACTACCGCCTATGTGGTAGTTCATGGGTACAGAATATTTACCAAAGGGGATGACAATGCACTTTTTGGCATTGAGCTTGAGACCATGTCTTTGACACCAGGCATCTGTCTCAGTGAGGCCCTTTTGTAAAATGTCCACATCGTTAGGAGTTTCAATTATGGCTCCTAGTTTGCAGTCATCTGCAAATTTAGTTAGCCAAAGACCTTCTGTGTTTGGTATCTACTTCTCTGAAGTACAGGCTAACAGGATAGGACCCAGGACTGAACCCTGTTGTACTCCACTTGTCACTGGTCTGAAGTCTGATTTGGAGTTTGCTACTTTCACAGTGTGGGTTCTTTCAGTAAGCCAGTTGGCAACCCATCTTGTGACATAGGGATTTATACCTAGTTTAGTGAGTTTATCTATAATTCCAGAGTGGGGGATTGTGTCGAACGCCTTGGCGAGATCTAGATAGGCTGTGTGAACCACCTTACCCTCATCCATGGCCTTGGTGAATATATATATATATTATGGGGATTTCACTTCATAATCTCGAAATACTGAAATATCGAATTTCAGTATCTCGAGACCATGAAACCGAATCCACAAAACACCGAAATAACAAAACCCGAACCCAAAACCGCGAAATTCAAAACACCGAACAAACTGCATACACTACACCATCCATAGACCACAACACCCACATCACAAAATAAACAAACAAAACTACACACATACACAACTCATACACACATAAACAGGGGGCACGCACCCCTGCACCCCCCCATGTGGGGGGCTGTGCTCCCCACACCCCCCCACTTGTATATACTAACTCCGAGATCGCACAAACAGGAAAGAAAAGCAAACTCACACACGCACATTCTCCAGTCCCTCACACACACACATCAGACATAGCACACTCACATACACTCTAACTCCCACTCAAAACCCTTACAAAATACTCACTTAACTGACATAACACCTAGATCCACACACAGCACTGTGCACCATCAACACACAATCCCGGACATTACGTAGCGTAAGGCCATAACTGCGAATTTGAGATATTTGAACTCGTGATTATGAACTTTCGCTATTGTAAACATTCGGCTTTATAGTTTCAAGATACTGAAATTTGACATTTCAGTATTTCGAGATTATAAAGTGCTCCTCTATATATATATATATATATATATATATATATATATATATATATATAGCATTTATATTATGTTGTCGAAAACTCAAGCTGCCGACAGCGTAATAATCAACACGAAAATGTCGAAACCCCGAACATCAAAAACACACACAAAAAAAACACCCAAACACAACACAAATTGCTCTATGCAGGGGGGCAAGCCCCCCTGCACCCCCCACACCCCCCACTACTTAAATATACCAACTCCAAGATCACACTACATTGCAGTAAACGGAAATCTCCCCTTACGGAGATTTCCGTTTACAAGCGCGATGACTTTCACTTTCGACATTTTGGTGCCGACAATATCAGCTTCGATATTGTCGGCCTTCGACAGGGTGAAGTAGACCCTAAATACATATATATATATATATATATATATACATATACATACACACATATACACACACACATACATACATTCACACAGACATATATATATATAGACACACACACACGCAGACACACAAGGGTCCACTACGCAATTTCGAAACGTCACAATCTCGAGATTCATAAACTCAAGGCCAGAATCTCAGGATTGTGAAATCTCAAAACTAAGTAGTGAACAAAAAAAGAAAACATGTAAAACCATGTTTTTGCAGGGGGGTAAGCCCCCCTGTAGCCCCACACTCCCTGAAAATTAAATATACTAACTTTGAGATCGCGTGTTATCTTTTTTTTTTTTTTTTTTTTTTTTAGTTCACTTCTTAGTTTCGAGATTTCACAACCTCGAGATTGTTGACTCGATTTTATGAATCTCGAGACTGTGGCATTTCGAAATTAAGAAGTGGATCCATATAAATATATACATACTTTTTTTTTTTTTTTTTTAAGTATATACTTAGATACTAGTAAGACAGTGCTGCTAGGAAAAAAGGGTGGTAAAATGGTAAACCTAATGAAACACTTTCCTGCTAAGGAAACCCAACACTAAACTAAAAATGAAAGGCTGTTACAAAGAGGAGGTAAAAAGGGAGAAAATTCTGACAAAGTTATTTATCCAAAGGAGCTTGAGAGATCGCATCTGACAGATGAAGTCGCATCTAAGGTGATTCAGGGAGGCAGCGCTTTATTGGGGAGGAGTTAGAGCTTTGGAGACCGTCGCTCGTCTTAATTTACCACTGAAGATGAACAGGTGGGGTAGTTCATTTAATTGCTTTATTACACTGAAACACATCAGGATGGATAGCAGCAATACAAAATATAAATGAACTGATTAACTGACAGACTACACAAACATGCATGCTTACATCTCAACAGCTTAATACAAAATGGCAGTCAGGCTTGCAAGTGCTCAGTATATTTATAGACTTGTGCAAGCCCCTAGAAAGCTTCTTAAAGGTATGCTTATATATTGATCTACATCCTCCCTCTTTAATGAATTTCCTACAATATAATGACATTTAAAAAGAAACCTGCAATTGTACAGACAATAAGAAACAAACACAACATTCATGTTCAAGTTGACGTGTATCTGGAAATGCAAGTTGACGTGTATCTGGAACATGGTCTGGAAATGCAACCTGATCTAGTGATATAGCAATCGGAACTAAGTTTAGCAACAGGGACAGTTAAATAGATTCTGGAGTTTCAGGATTCTTCTCAGGAACAGCGATATTTACTGGAACATCCTCTGGAACTGAAACTCTGGATAACTCACTCTGATGTTTACAGTCTTTCTCACAGGTATGATACTGCAATACAGACTCGGACACTGGGTCCAAATGTTTTCGATTCTGCCTAAATTCTGCTCCTTGCGATTCCGCAATGTATTAACTCAGCTCTGGATACACACTCTTTACGACACCAGTCTGATCAAAACCTTTGGATGCCTGCATCCTCACTATCTCCCCTTCTCGTAATGGATTGAGCAGTTTGCTGGTCTTATCATAATAGGGCTTCTGTGATAAGTGCTTCTTTAACATATTGTCTTTCACTGATCTGTTGTTCTTGATACATGGAACCAATAATGAACTACTAATTGGTAGTGTGGTTCTGGTTTGTCTCGACAGAAATCTCTGTGCAGGTGAACCACGATGTTTATCACAAGGAACATTTCTGAGATTCAAGAAAACATCACTATTGTCTCATTTCAACTTCTCTAGTATTTGTTTCACACTTTGAACTGCATGTTCTGCCAAAACCATTTGGCTGCAGGTACTCAGGTCTACTCGTAAAATGAGTAACCTCCCACTCTTCAGCAAATCTCTTAAACTGCTTGCTGGCTTGTAGATTGTGTACCATTGTCAGAAATAACTTTGTGTGGACTACCATGAACTGCAAAATTACACTTTAACTTAATAATGACAGTACCGGAAGCTAGATTAGGAAGTACATCAATCTCAAACCAACTGGAATAGGAGTCTACTAACACCAAGTAATGTTCACCATTCCATTCGAAAACGTCTGTAACTACAGTCGACCAAGGTAGTTCAGGAATCTGGTTTAGCTGAAGTAGTTCTTCCTGTTGATGTGGCTTAGTACAATTACATACAGATGAAAGTACTCTCTCAATGTCTCTTGACATAGAAGGCCAAAACACTAGTCTTCTTGCCCTTCTTTTGATAGGATAAGTCCCTGGGTGATCACAATGCAAACAGTAATATACTCTTGTTGCAAGGACTTTAGAACAATCACTTTTGGACCATTCATGATGATACCATTGTCAAACAAAATCTCATCTCTGTAAGGAAAATAAGGTTGCCCTTCTACTGGTAAGCAAGAATGCTCTGAAGGCCATCCTTGACTGATAAAGTATTGAGCTTCTGAAGAATTTGATGTGATGCTGTATGACTTCTAAGCTTATCAAGATGTGTGGAAGAAAAATTTCTCTCTTCCATGACTTCAAAATCAAGTTTCTCATTTTCATGCTGTTCAGTGGTATTTCTAGGCAATCTGGATAATGTATCAGCAAGATAAAGAAGTTTGGCTTTTCTGTAGACAAGATGGAAATGATACTTTTGTAATTTGATCATCATGTGCTACAATCTAACTGGAGCTGTATGCATAGGCTTTCTCAAAATAGTGACTAGAGGTTGGTGATCTGCTTCAACCTGGATAGGTCTACCATAAATATAATCATGGAACTTTGGACATGCAAACCCAATTGCCAAGAGCTCTTTCTCTATCTGTACATACTGCATTTCAGTTTGGGTTAGAGTTCTGGACGCATTGGCTACTGGTCTACCGTCTTGAGGAATGACTGCACCAGGACCAAACTTCGAAACATCACAAGAAAGAGTAACTGGTTTGTGAACATCATAATAGCTAAGAATTGGCAATTCTCGGTTTCAGGATATCAAATGCTCTCTGGTGTTTTTTTGACCATGACCGAGATACATCTTTATGTATCAGCTCTCTAAGTGGTGGGAAAAGTTGGCACAAGTCTGGAATGAACTTGCCTAGCTAGATAACCATGCCAAGAAAACGTTGTAGTTCTTGGACATCATCTGGAGCTGGCATCTCAAGAATTGCTGTTTGCTTGGAAGAATTTGGTCATAAACCTGAACTGGTAAATAAATGACCAACATAAGTAATGCCTCACAGCCTGAATTTGCACTTCTGAGGATTCAGCTTACGATTCACTTCATGCGCTCTTTTCAGAACTTTCTTGAGGTTTCAGTCATGCTCAGCTTCACCATTACCTACTGCTAGAATATCATCTACTATAATAGCACATGGATACCCAGAAAAAAATTGCATTGCACACTGGAAGACTTCACTGGCAGAATTTATCCCAAATGGCATTCTCAAAAATCTGTCCCTGCCAAACAGAGTACTGAAAGTGGTTAAGAATAAAGACTTTTGATCAAGCAAAATTTGCCAAAATGAACTCTTTGCATCCAAGACAGAAAAAATAGTGGTATTTGGCATAAGTGCAGTGACTTGTTTGACTGTACACATTGGATGATGAGGTCTTTTCAGTGCTTTGTTTAAATCTGTGGGAGCAATACATATTCTGATATCATACGAGCTTTTTCTTTTGAGCAACAACCATGGAAGATACCCATTCAGTTGGTTCCTCAAGTGGACAAATTATACCTTGTTGCACCATTTTATCGAGCTCAGCTTTGACTCTGTTCTGCATAGCTACTGGAACTTTCTGGGCTGGCTTGACAACTGGACTGACTTCAGGGTCTAAATTCATGGAGTACACAACTGGGAGTTTGCCTAGTTTGTCTGAAAAGATCAGCATAGGTAGAAAAAATAGACCAGATGAAATTAGAACAGTGGTCTTTCAAGCTTACATTGTGCACTTCCTTATTAAATTAAAGTAGTCCCATTTTCAAATGGTCTGTCAGGCCTAATGACTGTATGAGCCTTGTCTCTCAGGCCTAATAATGAATGTACATGCCTTCTGACCACATAAAAGTGAAAGTCATAGCTGTTCCCAGCACAGTAACATGAAAGCAATACTGAAACTTCGGTCTGAATTTCACCACCACCATAAGCAACAAGCTTCACATACTTTGCCAAATCAAGCTTCTCACCAGCACATACTCTAGCAAATGTTTCGGCTGACATAACACTGCACTTTGAACCTGTGTCAACTTTGAGCACTGTGGGCTTGCCAGTTATCTGAACAGTACAAAATATTTCATTCTTTGCCCATAAATCTACTGCATCGATTGTTTCATTAAGCAAAGGCACACCATCAACATAAAAAGTAGGGTCACAGCTTTCTGACTGATCAACTTGTCTCTTTACATGCTCTCTTTTAATAAAAGAATATGAAATGATTCCCTTATTGCATTTGTGGCATTGCTGACCAAAAGCTAAGCACTTTTCTCTTTTGGGTTTGTGATTTGCACCACAGTAATGACATTTAACTATGAAATTGAGTGGGGGTACATTCTTTGAGTTTACTAACTCACTTTTGTGCTTCACTGAGACTGCGCACTCTGGAATTTGCTAGAAAAGTACAGAGTTTCCCAGTGATTGTTGCAGGGCTTACATTTGCTGCCATGTGCCTGGGCCTGTTTCTTTTAACCACGCACTACATACTATCAACACGAGCACTAGAAGACACTGAAAACATGCATTTCTCATTTGTAAGCATATTTGTGTGCTTTTCTGTGAGCTCATATATCTGACGCAATTCAATGGCCTTAATCAAAGTTAAATCACTGTCATGAGGCAAAATCTTTCTCACAGCATCATCTTTAAGATCACACACAAGTCTGTCTTTTATCAAATCATCCCTTAAATCACCAAATCTGCATGTTTTAGCTTTATTTCTCAAGTCAGTTATATATGCTGCAAAAGTTTCTCCAGGTTTTTGATGTCTTGTATAAAATAAGTCAGGGTCTTCCCTCGACTCTGCCAGTACCACTATATGAAGGTTTTCCCCCTCCCCTGCAAATACAGCAGGTGCATACACAAATGAACACTCTCTTTCTATGGCTTCTGAACCAGCTAAATTAAGCAGAATAAATGCCTTTGTACGGTCATTCAGAAAATGCAGCTTGTATGAAACTATCGTACTCTTGCTCACGCACACTCCAATTCTCTGCAATATTATTATCAAAGACAAGAGGACTTCAGCCATGCCAACAAAGTATGCCCAAACACACTGAAAAAAATGGCCCTTGTAATTATATATGAACATGCACACACTGCCAGTACTTGTAATAACATTCAAATGCAAAATATACTCTTAGAAATACTGTACTTTGTGAAATATGCTTTGAAATGGCTGTATTTTGCAAAAATAACTGTACTGTAACACTGCACAAACTTGCGAACTCTCTATACTTTGGATATCTTGAAGCGCTTTAATGTGAAAAAGCAGCACATAGCGAAAAAAGGCGGTTGTTTTCCTTATTTTATACATTTTATGCAATTCAGACTATTTCAAATAGTTTTCATAGTTATTCGAATATTTTTATCAATATGTCGCAGTTTCAGACATTTTGTTCAACTAGAAATTTGTTTAGGGCATTCCGAGTGCTTCCTTTTGTATTCTTCAAGTACGAAATCATTTAAGCAAGCTTTGAAACCTGATATACATTTCTGACCTTTGTTTGTGAGTTATACGTGCAGTAGGGATGATTCATTCCTCTATATTTCTCCACCATTAACTGAGAGCCTTCTTGGTCTTGAATCTGGATTGCTGGATCTCGTTCCGACACCATGTCGCTCGTCTTGGTTTACCATTAAAGATGAACAGGCAGGGTAGTTCATTTACATGCTTTATTACAAAGAAACACATCAGGATGGAGAGCAACAGTACAAAATATAAACAAATTGATTAACTGACAGACTACACAGACATACATGCTTACATCTCAACAGCTAACTACAAAATGGCAGTCAGTCTCACACGTGCTCAGTATTTATACACTTGTGCAAGCCACTAGAAAGCTTCTTAAAGGTATACATACATACATACTTACTGATCTACAGAGATAAAGACTCTAAGCTGCTGGTACTGGATATGATTGGATCTGATACCCTAACCGGTTGAGGCAGATGGAAAAGACAACATTAGACCATGTTTTAAAAGGAATGTGTCTCAAATCTAAATAAGTTATTCATGGATGATTCTCACTTTTCCTTGCCCTTGCTCAGCAGGTTTATGAGTAATGTCTTATGTGGATCTGTGCTGTGACATCCAATTTGAAGTCCAGCACATTCTCACTTCTAGGTGAGACTACAACTAGCTGTTGCTCTCTCCAATGCTTATATGTCAGAGAAAACATCGAGAATGATGAAGAATATGATTGACCTATCTGCTGATAACGTAACTAGAAATTAATGTAAGGGAAGTGGACTGAAGGAGACTATCAAGTGGATGGCAGCTGAGATTTAACATCAAAATACAAAGGTGATTCACTGGATACAATAACCAAGAAAACAGGTAAGAGTTGAACTAGTCTGAACTGAACAGGGAAAATATCTTGGGGTAATAGTCACTATTAAAATTAGACAACAGGAAAATGTAAGAAAGCAGCAGCCAAATGCAATAGTAAATTTTCCTATATTACAAATCCGCGGTGGTGCAGTGGTAGCATTGTTGCCTCACAGCAAGAGGTTCTCCCATTCAGTTCTCGGCTGGAGTGCAGGGAGTGCTTTCTGTGTGGAGTCTGCATATCCTCCCCGCAGTTGAGTGGGCATTCGAAAGACATGCGTAAATGGGCATGCCTTCTTTGAAGGTTGAACGTCGAGCTGGCACTTCGGCGTTTGTCAAAATCTACTGCCAATCATTAGCGGACCAGAGTTCCGCTGTGGCAACCCCTAACTGGGAAAAGCTGAAAAACAACAAAAGGGGCAGACTCCAGAGATGTGATCACACCTCCTTCAAACATGTGAAGGCACTTAATGAAGTGCAGAGTCTATGTCTAGGAAGCACAAAAAAGAAGGACTTCATACTTTTGGACATGGTGCCAAGGGAAGCTGCTATGTTTTTAAGAGAAGGAGACAGATTTAAATATGGATATAGTGTCAGCGAGTCTGGCCTACCTTCATTAAACACTAGGAGGGAACATGGTATGTGTATACCAAAAAATGAATTTGGTAAGGAAAAAGTTTAGAGAAAACACAACAGAAGGTCTATAGACAGCATAACTAACTAGAAGGCAACAATTTTAGTCTGTAAATGAAAAAAAAAAATAGTTCTTCATAAAAAGGGCTGTGGACATCCCGGAATGAGTGCTGCACAGCAAAAATCACCAAATGGGGAGGAGACAGGACTGCAGCTGTGGGATGCCAGCTTGAAAAACTAACATACTAGGTAAATCAACCATCTTATTATACATGTGGTTATGAACTATATTAATTTTACTGACTGGCCTACAGTACTGAAGAAGTATCCTGGGAACACGGGCTAGTTAATTATCTCAAGCAATACAGTCTTCAAGTGGAAGATGTGGAAGTCACATCAAGTAAACAGGATGCAGCTTGTTGACAACCCATTACCAAAATCATTATAGTTGCATGGTTGGAAGCATTTAGCAAACTGAAGTATTCAACCATTAGCTTACAAATGATGGCAACACAAAATCAGGCTCCATTTTCCAGCTCAGGGTCTTTCTGATTTCTCACTCTGTCACTCCTCAGATGTTAAGGTCATTCTACAAAAACAGTTCTCAGTTGCCAATAGCATTCTCCAATAATAGTGTTTTTTTACAATGAATTACCAATGTGGTATTTTGAAATTTAAAGGAGATTCTTGTGGTTATCCCATTTCCTTCTTTTTGTCTTTAACAGCCCCAACCCAGCAAACACACATACATAACAAAGATGTACCATCTGCATCCTGACTAAGTTCAGTGGTAAATTCCATCAAAAAAGAATAAAAAATACATCAAGCAAAATCAGCCAAAAACATTAACATATTTTAAATCAGATATAACCTGAATTTAAATTACCAGACTAGTCAGCTTAATTATCAGTGAATATACGGGAACTTCTTACTACCAAATAGCAAGTATGAGTCAGATAACATTACATTAATGACATCAAAGTCTTTTGTTTGCCAGAATAATATACACAATTAATCTCAGTGGGAAGCATTGCCTGCCTTTCATCAATGAAAAATGTTGCATCCAGCGGCAACAAAGAGCATTCATTCTTAGAAAACCTACTGTGATAGAGCAGATAAGGAATGCTTGACTCATGAAAATGGCTGTTTTTTTTTAGGTTGTGAGGATCTTGCTTTACACGTAGCTCCTTCCTCAGCTTGTTTAAGACAAAGACAAAGCCAGTCATAAAAATGAGAAGAAAAATGCAGCAGGGATCACTTCAAAAAGACTCAGTAATATGAACACATTATTCCTCGATGACATTGGACCCGAGTGTTTCTCTGTATGATTCATTGTAAATGCTATCTTACAACTGTCTGTTTTAGCTGCAAGTATGAATTCTGAACTGTTGTATGTAAAATTTATAAATTCACTGTGGAGCTTTTCTCCCTTTTTTCAGGTCTTCACTGAAAACCAGCCAAGCACTCAGTTGGACTAACCCGGTCAACAAATGTAAAATAAATAAATACATTTGGAACAAAGCTCAAAACTCAAGAAAGCTAACCTTCATAATCACTATTCAAAACATTTAATTCAGGAAACTGATAAACAATACAACTGCAGTGCAGAATTATGCAAGAATATTAACACTGAATAAATAAAATTTTGGAGTGACATTTGCAGGAAGAGAACCACTTCAAAGTTGTTTTTCTTGCACTATGCAGAAAGTTTTAATATTGCAACTGGCTTTACCTCACCAGCAACCAGACAGGAGACAGTAAATTCACCCCTTGGATGGCACCAATGTCCCTTATAGACAAAGACAGCCGGGGCTGACCATAGATGCACACTGCAACAATCAGGCCATCTAACAATGGTCAAGTAGGAACACAAGTATTGCATGGCTATGCTTGTAAAGGCCCTAAGGCCATTAGCCTAGTAACCTCTTATGAAACTATGAACCCTTGCAGTCATGATGTTTTAAGAATTCACCACACTTACAGTAACTGTTCCCTAACCATTACATAAAATCATCCTTTAACATCATAGGTTCATACGTGTGTACTACGCTAATGGCTCTGGAGCCTTTACAAGCCTAGCCCATAGGATTACCCTGGCATCATGCCACCCGACCTTAGTTCCCAGTGCCTCTGTTGAGTAGAGCTACTGGAGCGATCCCCGGGGTGAATTTTCTATTTCCCATTCACTGATCAAGATTTCTCTTGAAGAGGGCCAGTGAGGTGCTCGGTTTGACATGTATGGGAAGTCTATTCCATAGCATGGGCAGTCTCTGGGTTATGAACCTGTCCCTCCAGCATGTTTTGTTGATTGTGGCAATGAGGTTGAGGTCTCTGGAGCGTGTGGTATGGAGGGACTGGGATTTCTTTAGATGCAGCATTTCTAACAGAGCTAGGTCAGACATGGCTTTGTAAGTCAAGCAGAGATCGCTTCTAAGTAGGCGATATGAGACAAAGAATAGTTGGAGTTTTTTGAGTCTGTCCATATAGGACAAGTGTTTAAGGCCTAGGATCCTCTTTGTGAAGTACTTTTGCGGCGTCTCCAGTTGTTTAGTGAGGTACATACCAAATTGGGCATGGTACTCTATGATTGGCCTAATCTGGGAAGAGTAGAGGGAGACAATGACCTCTTTCTTCCAGGATGCAAAACCCTTAGTCATGAGATGTTCCACATAAACAGACTTTTTGACCACAGTGGCAATGTGGTAGTCAAAAGAGAGGCTGCTGTCTTCCTGTGCTCCCAGATCCTTATAACCTCTTCTGTGTTCAGTGGACTACCATTGATGTGGTAATTCATGGGAACAAGGTTTTTCCCAAAGGGGATGACATGTTTTGGCATTGAGCTTAAGGCCATGGATCTGACATCAGTCGTTGGTCTCAATGAGGCCTTTCTGTAGGATGTCAACATCACTTGGGGAGTTAACAATAGCTCCCAACTTGCAATCATCCACGAATGTTGACAGCCAGAGTCCCTTTGTACTGGCCTGGACTTCAAAGAAGTAGATACCAAACAGGAGAGGACCCAGGACTGAACCCTGTGGGACTCCACTCGTGACTGGTCAGCAGTCTGACTTGGAGTCAGCTACTTTCACATTGTGACCAATCTGTGAGCCAGTTTGCAACCCACCTAGTGATATAGGGGTTGATGCCTAGCTTAGTGAGTTTTTCTATGATTCCTGAGTGGGGAATGGTATCAAAGGCCTTAGCCAGATCAAGGCAGGCTGTATGAACCGCCTTGCCTTCATCCACAGCTCTAGTGACTGACTCACTGAAGTTGACCACATTGAGCAGGAATGATCTACCCTTCACAAAACCTAACTGTGTGGGATCGAGAGTTTGGAGATTCCCTATATCCTTGTTTATTAGGTCCATGATGATGCGTTCCACAGCTTTGCATATCAGACAAGTCAGGCTAATGGGGCAATAGTTCCCAGGGTCTGTAGTCACTCCTCCTTTGTAGAGAGGGATGACTGTAGCAGTGCGCCATTCAGTAGGGACAAAGCCTGAGGTGAGACTGTGATTGAACAGGGCATACAGGTGAGGTGCCAGTTTACTCTGTAGTTCATGTAGAACACAGCCAGGGATATTGTCAGGTCACATAGAAGCTGTATTCTTGGCCTTGTACAGTGCTGTTTTAACCTGTGCAGCAGTAATACTGGGTGCCTGGCAATCTACTGGTAATGTGATTGGTCCTTTGGGAGGAGTAAAGTTGGCACTGAATCTGTTGGCCAGTATATTGGTAAAATACAGAATACGCGGAAATACCTCACAAAGGGGATTACCGGCCTCAAACAGATGCCCTACGCAGACCGTCTTAAAAAAATCCAGCTTTACTCCGTCGCATATCACCTACTCAAAGGCGATCTCTGCCTAACATACAAAGCTATGTCAAACCCAGAGCTGTTGGACATGCTCCACTTAAAGAAATCCCAAACCCTCCGAGCTACACGCTCTAGGGACCTAAACCTTGTCACAACAATAAACAGAATATGCTGGAGGGATAGATTCCTGCCTCAGAGACTTCCCATACTCTGGAACAAACTACCTATCTATATGAAACAAAGCTCCTCATTAGCACTCTTCAAGAAAAACCTTGATAATTGGATGGGAGACAGGAAATTCACCACGGGGATCACTTCTGTGGCTCTGCTCAACAGGGGCACAGGAAAATAATTTTCTTGGGTGGCAAAAGCCAGGGTATATTTTTGGATAGGCTTATACAGGCCCTAGGGCCAATAGCCTATTAGGTACCTATGATATTTGTTGGCACGGTATAGGAGGTACCATTGTGCAGTATCTCAGAGCAAATCTGGGTATTGCCGGGGAGATGCTTTACATAAATATAGAAGGCCTTATGGTTGTCTTTACTATCTGCTGCAATTCTGTTTTCATAGCTAGCTTTAGAGGATTTGATGAGGGATCACAACTTTTTGTCGAGGCTGATAAGGAAGTTTTTCTAGCCTTCGGACTTCACCTTATTCCGCATCAGTTTCCTCCTTCTGTTCTAGAGTTTGTTTATGGCAGGGGACCACCACATTGGCTTCCTTTTTTTTGGAGAACAGTGTCTTGGTTCTATTGGATATGGCGAGATCCATGCACTTGTGTACATACAGTGCATTGGTGTATGATTTGGTGGTCATGTAACTATTCTACATTTGCATAGGTGCTGTGAAGTTAGCCACCTCTGTTTTTAGGAGCCCAAAGTTAGCTTTGGAGAAGTTTTTCATGGTGGTTACCTTTGCGGGGGTGGGATTTGGATTTCCAAGGTGATTAGTTTGTGGTCGGATCTAACCAAGGAGTAGTTGACTACTGGTGTAGAACAATGGTCACCCATGTTAGTAATGACCAGGTCAAGGATGTTGCTACCTCTAGTGGGGGGTAAAAACAAGCTGGTCCAGGGCATTGGAATTAATGAATTCCAGGAAACGCTGGGCAAGTGTATTGGTACATGAGTAGTTTTCCCAGTTAATGAACAGGTAGTTGAAGTCGCCCAAGTATGAGAGTGTTAGGTTGGACCCTAATATTCTCCAGGGTGCTTAGGAA